>NC_046162.1:45185430-45485430 GCF_011064425.1 Rattus rattus | reverse complement strand
GAGCACTTATAAACAAGTGTAGGTGACTTTTAGCCCCTGGTCTTCAGCATCCTTTAAGTTTTTTCTAACATTTTTTCAGGCATTAGTGGGACACAGTCATCCACGCTGTGCTTTCTAATGCCTACAGTAAGACAAGGGTGGGATTCTAGAAAACATGAGCACCAGAGCCAGCCCTACTCTCAGAATGCACTTATTATTTTCTCATAAGTAGAAGGAATTTTTCAAAATACTAATATGTTAGAAAATTGATTTGGCCCCTAACAGTTTCAGAACAGATGTTAAGAATCTTCAACGGTAGTTAAAGTCAGTGAAAAAAGAAAACCTCTGTGGGGGAGAGACCTTCTAGGGAAGCTGTAAAGGTGGGGGTCAGGCCCAGCCCCAGAGGCGTTCACACACCAAAAGGGGGATATACTAGCAGCCAAAGTAAGTTCGGTGTAAAGTAAATGCTAAACATAGACAGGATTTCTATTTTCTCTGGGGGCTTTTCTGGATTATAAATCACCTTACTCAAATTCAGTACCGTGAGGTTCTTCACTGACACTGCCTTTGCAGGGAATTTTGGAGGAAGTGGACAGTAATAGCAAGGAGAAGGCGAGCTATCCTGACCCATTCTCCCCATCTGCTCTGCCAGTGGAAGCTTCCCGCATTGCTCCCTGTGGCCCTAGGGGACATTATCAGCCTCTAATGAGCTATCATTTTATCTTAAAATCTATCAAGGGAAGGTAAATACAATGGGTTGGGCTAAGGACTGGCAGAAGACTTGCTGAGATCATCAGCAACCGAAGAAAGCTCCTAGGACTTTGTTAACAAGAAAGTCCTTGGCACTGGGAGAAAGAAATGTACGTCTTCACTGTTCTTAAATGAAGAACACCAAGGCTCAAACCTTGTGTGGCTTCCACCGAGGTTCAAATAATCGATGTTGTAGAGACTAAAACCTCTTAGAACCACAAAAGGAAAATGGGGAAATGAATAGAAAACTGTAGAACTAAAGATAAAATCAACTTATATTTTGGTTTTTATTTCCTTTCATTATTTGTTCTATCTCACACTTAAAATGTAGTATCCCAAATATTTGTTTTTATAAGAAATCAGTAAGTTTCAAATGATAGAATATTGGTCAACATGTAGGCTTAGACTTTTCAAAACCATCTTTAATAAGGGTTTTCAAACCCTTTAACCCTACCCCTTCTAGCCCACCCTCCAAGGGTAGGAGAGAAAAGATCATAAATAGGACAAAGGGATGTGGACCTGTTCAGAAGTAGTTCTTTGGGGGCAATCCCAATCTCTGTTGTCAGGATATAGGCAGTCAGATCAGTAGGATCAGGATACTGACAGACCAATTCAAAAGTGTCACCAAACATGAATCAGCAGCAGTGCCCGAATCAGCACAAGTCAGCAGGAGTGACCAGAACCAGAACGCGAGGAGAAGTTCTCTGCCATGCCTCTCTCAGTGAAGTGAAGATCAGCAAAGACGTGAGACCAATGAAGCATTGCACAGCTAGCAGTGCAAGCGCTCCAACACTGTCAGGTCCTGCTTATACTCTCTCCAAGCATCATGTGTCTTCTCAGGGGTCTGCTTCAGCAACACATCAGATGAGTCTGCATCACATGACACGCCAGAAATTTCTACTTCAGTCACATCATTTTTATTTCATACCATGTCCTGATTGTAGTTCAAAGGAGCTGAAGGGAGGGGGGTGTGCTCCTTCCATTGCAAGAAAAGGCAGTGAGATTGAAAAATACTTACGAAGACTTGGGAGAATGAATGCAAAACTAATAGAAACAAACATATGGCATTTGAGATTCTTGATGAGAGGAAAAGTCATAAACTAAAGTAGATCTCACTACCTACTATGTGCCAGGATCAGTCTTAGAAAGGAAAGTTGTTCAGAACACTGTCTCTGCACCACAAGAATTTTGTCATCTATTAAATAACATCACTAACACAAAGAATCATTCTTGACTGTATCATTTTTGTGTTTAGGGAGTTATCTGATAAAAACATACTAGATCAAGCCCTTTGGCCACAGTATATTTGTTTTTCATTGATTTCACTAATCAGCACTCAATATACACATTTATTAAACCATTTTGTGTGGCTAATAACCTTCAAGCCATCTCTCCAGTCCCTAACAGCACTGAGGAAGTTATAAAGATAAGCTTATTTGGCTCATAGTTCTTGGTCCAAGATCCAGAGGCTGTAATAGTGACAGTCTGTTCATTGGCGGAGTCCATAAGTTGCATAGGACTTCACTCGGTTAAAGTCAGGGATCATACCTCTATGCCCTACTTCCTGGTGACCTCACCTCTGAGAGGCCCCCTCCTCTGAATATCATAGTCAATCTAGAGTTTTGGGAAGGACAAACGAGGAGCTAATAAAATGTCTGCTGCCCTCAGAGAAGTATCAAATCTCCTGGGACTGGAGTTACAGTTGTGAACAACCATGTGGGTACCGGGAATCAAACCTGGGTCCCCTGGAAAGGGCAGCCACTGCTCTTAACCTCTGAGCTACCTCTCCAGTCCCTGATAGCACATTTTCTTCCTAGTGTCTCCTCTAAGCAGGAAGTGATGGGAAAAGCTTTCAATGAGTAACTAGAAAATTGTAATATTCCTCAAAGGGAAGAGGCTTCTATAAATCACCTATGATTCCTCTTCTCTCCACAGGCCTTCAGCATTGTCTTCCAGAAAGCTGTGGAGAAGGCAGCTCCCAGTGAAGATGTCAAAGAGCGAGTCACTAATCTAATAGACAGTATAACTTTCTCGGTGTACCAGTACACCACACGTGGCCTCTTCGAATGTGATAAGCTGACCTACCTAGCCCAGCTCACCTTTCAGGTAAAATCAAATCAAAAATGTTCCCACGAATAGTATTTACCATCCAGTCAGCTTGTCTAAGAAATGATAGCAATTTCTCAAAGGACCTCAACCTGGTCCTCACATGCACCATAGTTCAACTCATAACTCGTAAGTAACCATTGTCTTCCTCAGAGCAGACATCCTTAACCATTGTACTTTCTTCCTGCTGACAACGGATATTCTGAGATCCTCAAAACGTCCCTCCAGAAGCCACCACCAGCCAATCAAACTGGCACTGATCATGCAACCAATAGATTGGTGCACAATCCATAGCTCGGACTTCCTATTGCTGTCACCACAGCACACTAAGGGATCTTTGATTCTTGGGAACTTGAGCACTTAAGACTTCCCATGTCACTGTATCATAGGAAAAGACCTTGATTAGTCATTTAACCCTGACATCAAAAAGCCTTAAAACTTCACTTCTTTGTTTGTACCTTCCTCAGCACTCAGAATTGGGGTTTTTTCCATGTAGAAGTGCATAAAAATGTGCATAGCACAGGCTACATGAGCCCAAAGACCCTTTCCAGTGCTAAAAGTCCAGTGTCCTGTCATCCATTTGTGCTGCCTGTATGTTTCAGCATCTGAGTTCAGGCATTCATGTTAACCCAGCTGAATGACCCAGATGACAGAGTAACCTTCAAAGAAACCTGGATCCCACCTCTCATGTGACTCACATCCACAGCCAAACCAAAATCCATCCCATTCACACATCTCTCCACACGCCTTTCCAAGCCTCTGGACCTTCGATCCCCTTTCCTTGGAAAGTTCCCCCTTCCTGTTTTAATAACCCTGTCTCTTATCTTCCCCAAGACCCCAGGACAGAAATTGTAGTTAGATTAATCCATTCCTTCTCCTGCCTGCTAGTCACTTCTCTACTTCAGAACTCCTTATTGATTTATAGATGCACTTCTATTTTGCATATATTCATATGTCGCTTTGACACTTCCTTCAAATCATGCCGTTTGTATGTGTCATCTGCTCAATTAAATTGCAGGCACATACTCCATGGCACTTATGATTGATATATAATACTTGCTAACCAAGATATATAGTCCTCCTCTCTGTGCATTTAAGTCGCTCTGGCATTTTGGCTGAAAACAGATGCACATAGCAGAAATTTGCATGAATATACACTTCTAATCCACCCTCTTTAAATAGCCAAAATTGATGGGCAAGCTCTAGAGCTAAAGGCAGCAGTAATTACACTAAGTGACAAACCCTAAGATCTCCAGCCCGCCGTGACCACAGCTGACGAATCTCGGTGTTGTTTTTCTACATTGCAGATTCTCCTCGTGAACCAGGAAGTCAATGCAGCAGAGTTGGACTTCTTGCTTCGGGCTCCAGTACAGACAGGAACTCCCAGCCCAATGGAGTTCCTGTCCCACCAGGCCTGGGGAAGCATCAAGGTAAGTATCAGTCTCTAGAAAAAGTCCTGTTCTCTCAAAGGTTTGACTTAAATACCTGTCCTCACGACATCAGTGTGTCTCTCTCAGAGTTGAAACATGGAGCCATTTTGAACACAGACATGTCCCCTTTTCTGCACCACCACAACCATCACATTCTTTCCAAGCCTGCCAAGAAGCAGTCAGTAAATGCCCCAGTGAGAGCCCCCCCTTTAGAATGGGAGGGAGTCAGAAGTCCTGGTGTTTTGTGTTTCTTGTTTTGTTTTGTTTTGTTTTGTTTTGTTTTGTTTGCCAGCTCTGCTTCTTTTCCTCCACCAAGGCTTAGGGCTGGAATCTAGGTAGCTCAGATGAGCCCGGCGACTTGTGAAAGTACTCTATACCATTTCCAGAAGTCAGGCTAGTGCTGGACCTGTTAGGCATCTCTATTCATCTGAACCGAAACCAAGCAAGAGGATCTTTCCCAACCTGGGACTCTTAGCACTTAAGAGTAGATCATGCCTATTGGGTTTGTTGGGTTACACTAGTTCATCCTCTTGTCCAACTGGGAAATGGGTTTGTTTGTTCCCAGTTAAAATAGGAATGTGAAACACAGGTCCCACCATTTAAAAATAGCAAACCTAGGACACAAGTCCACATTAGGCACATTAGTCTAGTTAAGATTTTATGAATGTTGAAAAGATCACAAGCTAGAAAGTCCTTTCAGTAAGGACTGAATCCACATTCGGAGCCAGATCTGATGTCTATCAAAAAGTGAGGAATGATTGACCCCAGATCCAGAGAGTCCATGCCTGCACTCTATGGAGTCAGCTCTCTAGGACATAACCAATGAAACAGCACATGTGTAAGATGAATCCTGTTTATGATCCTCCATGCTTGTTCTCACAGTGTATAGATGCTTATAGCAAATGATAGTGGCTACCTTGCTGGACTTAGAAATCCTGATGAGAGTGTCTGATACCTTTAGGGAACGTCTGTCCTGAAAGCAGTTCTGAATGAACCCATGTGCAGAACAGGAGCAACAATGGAAACAATGGAAATAAGTTAGTTAACACCAGCCCTAGATTCAGATATACCTGGGTTCATGTGTGTGTGTGTGTGTGTGTGTGTGTGTGTGTGTGTGTGTGTGTGTGTGTGTGTGTGTGTTGGGGGCAGGGGAAGTACTCTGGCATGTTACCAAACTCTTTGGATCCTTTGTTTCCTTTTCTGTAAAATGGACATCATAACATCTTCCACAAAGTAAACACTCAGGAGTTAGAATCTGCCGATAGTTGTGGTGTTTGCCTCACAGGCTGCTATTGTCGAGCTATAAGTCAAGTTTCCTAAAACAACAGAAATGTACAGTTGTGGAGCCTGGAAATCTGAAGTGGTGATAGAGGCAGAACCAGGCTGCCTCCAAATCCTCTTGGCAGGACTTGTCTTGGCATCTTCCAGTTTCTGGGAGCCTGCGACATCCCTCCGTTAGGGCCCTATAGGCTCACTCTCGGTTTCCAACTGCTCAGTCTGCCCAAAGCTGTCCTCCCTCTGTGTCCCTCTCATTCTTGTAAAGGCACCACTCACGTTACACTCTAGTAAAGGCATTCGAGTAGGACTAGGACCTACCCTAATAAAACCTTTTAAATTGAGTACACCTACAAAGACCCTATTAATTTTTAATTTTAAATGTATTGAAAGACAAATAATGCTAGAGGATAACTCTCTGGTATATCTTTTGATAAACATAATTCATAATAATCCTGATTTCAATTTCCCCAATATAGGGGACAGGCATGCTATGGCTAATAGGGGTGTGCCTACTAGAATCTGTCCCTTGGGGTGAGGGAATGTTCAGTCAGCGTGAACTGCCAGCCCGAGCCAGGTCTAGTTGGCTTTCTCTGTATCCTTCCCCACTATGCCCTCTGTGACATAAGTGAAGAAGAAACAATTCACAGGCTCCCATCTACTCAAGCTGGGGCTGGGGTACAGGCCCTGCCTTCCCTCCTTTCACAGAGTGCATTGCTGGCGTGACTTGGCTTCACTCTGGTTTTTTGTTTTGTGGAATGAGCTCATCTAGCTGTTTAAAATATTTTGCAAGTGAGCAAAAAAATCTCTCTCTCTCTCTCTCTCTCTCTCTCTCTCTCTCTCTCTCTCTCTCTCTCTCTCTCTCTCTGTGTCTGTCTGTCTGTCTGAGTTTGTTGTATGAAAGAGCAGCTCCAGATCTCCAGATCCATCAGACGGGAGCGCAGCCTGGGATGTGCACAGGTGAGGCACAGAGCAATATGAGCTGCGCATCATGGAAGCCTTTGATGAATGCTTTTAAAGTGTTTGCTTGGATGGTAGCCTAAAGATACAAACTGAGTATAATTGAATAGGAGATGATAAAAAAAATATTTTAAAGGATTCTATCTAATGAGGAGGTTGATTGCCTTGCTTCCTTCCCTAGAACTAATAAGTAGGGAATGAATGACATTTCTGTGATAAAATCCTGCTTTTATTGTTACCCTTTGTAAGGATGTTTTCAGTTCCCTCAAAGGCTGAACTTTCAGGTAATGGGCATGTTCTGTTCTTCATTAGAAAATCTCATCTGTGCTGAATTTCTTTGTTTGCCTTTGAAAAGGCCCCTCACTGCCACTCTGGTTGCCAATTTAGCACTGTTGTATTTTGCTGCACAGTCCAAAGTAATTAGGTTAATTAGTCATTTCCATTGAGCTTATTAGAAGGCTAGAAATCCCTTTCCCTCATTTGGGAGATTAAATGTTGCAATTGTGCTCACCAAAGAGCTTCAAGGATGTGGTTTCAGACCCAGGCCTGGCAGCTGGGAGCTCTGGTCATGGTATAAATTGCTCTGTTTTCTGGATAAGATAAGGGCAATTGGAGAGCAAAGGGTTAATGATGCTGCAAGCTATTGGGGGGGGTGCAGGGAGCCTTGAAAGTAGATGAGAGTCCGCTCCTCAGCACAGAAAGAAACAAGGATAGCAGATGCAGCCCAGCCTAGCCCAGCCCAGCCCAGCCCTCCCCTCATGCTGGTCCTACAGACATCCCACTTCCTTAATTAAACACTTCCCAAAAGCTGCCTATGCCTAAGGAAGTTCTTGCCCACAGAGAGGTCACAATCTTATGGGAATTAGAGACAAGTGATATAGCAATTGAAATCTAATAGCTGTCAAGGCTGCACGGAAGGAACTTTTGTAGTCTTCAAAGCTTTGGGTCTATACTAGAAGATAAGCTATGCTACGTGATCACCCAGCCTCATTTTTTTTTTTTTTTGCATGAACAAACCCAAGCCCAAGTAAACTTCAGGAGTAAACTCCAGTAAGCTGTTCATGGTGGTACTGGGACTGAACTATCTCCCCACCCCTCATCTACTTTTCCTCATAGCACCCTCCATCACTTGTCATGGAAGGTGTTTCTTATGCTATATGGTTGGGGCAGAATTAGTAATCCACCGAGCCCAAGGGAGAGGATGTGTGCTCATCCTCACAGAAGAGCACAAGTTCAGTCAGCCCTTCTGCAGCCCTCCCTCGTCCTAATTCCCAGTAAAGATTCTCTGCTTCTGTCTTAGGGTTTTACTGCTGTGAACAGACACCATGACCAAGGCAAGTCTTATAAAGGACAACATTTAATTGGGGCTGGCTTAGAGGTTTAGAGGTTCAGTCCATTATCATCAAGGCAGGAGCATGGCAGCATCCAGGTAGGCATGATACAGGAAGAACTGAGAGGTCTACATCTTCATCTGAAGGCTGCTAGCAGAATACTGACTTCCAGACAGCTAGGATGAGGATCTTATAGCCCACACCCACAGTGACACACCTACTCCAATAGGGACATACCTCCTAATCATGACACTCCCTGGGCCAAGCATATGCAAACCATCACAGCTACCCTTGTGCTTCTCATGGTTCCATCTCACCCTCAAGGTTTGGGCTCACTTTTATCCCTCCCATAAGATGCTTCCTCATTCCCTCTGCCTTTGTGCCTGCCTAACAGAAGCCTCCATGCCTTCCATGAATTTCTTCATCTCCTTTTTCCTTAAAATTTTAAGCTACTAGAAGGCACATACCTATTTTTTCACTTATATTCTGATGTTCTTGGAATATAGTAAGAGCTTAAATGTTGAAAGAATAATTAATGAATAAATGAATGCATGAATTAATAATTAACTGATTATTGACTGATAAGTGGATTCAAATAATAATTTTGAGTTTTTTAACATTCATTGCATTATATGGGTGTTTTAGACCATCTACTATTGGAGAAGAAAAATATAAAGTCAGAGTGGAAGCAGTGCAAGTTACTACATGTCATAAGGGGATTCTCTGGTGTCAAATCTCCACTGAATTCACTTACTTTTTGTCACTACAATGAAATACCTAACAGCACAACTTAAGGTGTCAATAATAATTTTGGTTCATAATGGAATAGGACTCAGTTCATCAGAGTGGGAGAGGTATGAGGGACAGCTCAATTTACACTGTGGTAGGCCAGAAGGCCGAGAGCAAGACAAAAGGTAGCCAGGGATAATATAACCACAAATATCCCCTCTCGGTGACCTGCTTCCAGCTAGCTCTTCCCTTGAGTTTCCAAAATAATGCTACAAACTGGGGACTAAATATTAAAACCCAAAGCTATATTTAAACCATAACACCCACCCAATATTTTAATATCAAGACCGATGATACCATAGACACATTAAAATGGTATAGTATGATTTACTACTCTGCTCATCCTGAAATATACTCTCTATAGCACATCCCTTACCTCAATGGTCAGGGATCTTAACAGAAAGGACAGAAAGATCTTAAGGGCCAAGGGAGATGGTGAATAATGTCAGATAGTGTTTTCTGGACACAGCATGTCAGCTGTGCACTCACAGTGACTGTGGCAGCATGTACAAGACCTATGTCACCTCAGCCAGACAAAACCCCAGCACAGACAGGAGGAGGTAGGAGTTAGTTCCCTAACTAAGGATTTATTGGCTTTTGATAGCTGCTAGGAGAAGATGCAATTTTCTTTATGGATGTGACTTTTGGTATGTAACCCACACTCTAGGGCAATTACTATACCCAAGAGTGTATGGAAAATATGATCTCAATTTGGGGTAGAGGAAGAGAAGGCACTAAAACAAAATTGGCTGGGTAGAAAGGTGGAAATGGATCTGGTAGATGTGGAGGAAAAGGGTTAAATATGGTCAAAGTAATTTATAGTACTCTGAGAATGAGGTTTTCTGGATGGAAAGGGGTAGCTTCCAAGTAGTGAAAAACTGGCTCAAAATCGAGGAATAAAGACTGCCCTGGGAGTCCCATTCATGGGAGCTATGACTGGGCCAAGGTAAGGGCTCCTGTGCATAAGCAGAGGCTACATGATACAGGTTCCCTCCAGCTTCAGGGGAAAGAGTGCCCTGGCTTACATTCTATCTTTCCCAAATAGGAGGAGAAAGAAGGGATAAGACACAAGCTATCAGAAATCAAACATCTAGAAATTAAGTGATTGTTTATTGGAAACTTAAGCTCTATGAATGGCTATAAGTGCTCTGCAGAAAGATGCAGGAACATTACACTCTAGATTACAGTGCTGTGTTTGCTGATTTTGAACTGGACTTAGTGGAGCTTTAACGAATAATAAGCATGACCAGCACAAGAAAAGGAAAGAGTCTAAGTTAGTGGCAAAGAGAATAGAACTTTAGCTGACTCGGTAGAGTCAGGAACATACCCAAGGATGAACAAGGAAAGCTCAACTGGGATGGGATGGAGCAAGATACCTTGGAGAGTGAAGAAGTGTGGTTCCCACATTCTGATCCTTACAGACTAGGCGGTCCATGGAAACGCATCCTGTGGGCATGTGAGAGAGATAGGCAGAGTGTGGTGGTACACTGAATGTGAAAACAAAAAAGTACCTCTGACTTGGGTGTTGGGGCTCTGCAACCAGAAAACTACAGCACCTACTTTAACTCCCTTTCATATGTAGCAGTGTGCTGCTGGCTATAACCCAATCACAAACACTTTACTTACAGCTTCTGTGTGGTACTGGTGAACAGTGTATTAGGGATGTGCTTGAGTATATTCTGCCACTTTCTCGACTCTTTCTAGAGGAAAATCCAAGACTCCAGAGCAGACTGTAAATGAGACTGCTTTGTGTATAGAATGCCACCTGCCCTTCGGCCCTCTACCGCCAATGCAGTGCAAGCAACAACTTTCTAGAGAAACTACATTTTAGAACAACGTTCTCTGGCATTCTCTAGGCACTCTCGTCCATGGAGGAATTCTGCAATCTGGATCGAGACATTGAAGGCTCTGCCAAGAGCTGGAAGAAGTTTGTGGAGTCAGAGTGTCCCGAGAAGGAGAAGTTTCCCCAAGATTGGAAGAACAAGACAGGCCTTCAGCGCCTCTGCATGATGAGAGCCATGAGACCTGACCGGATGACCTATGCCATGAGGTAGGGATCAGGGCACAGGCTGGGAAGACATATATACTGGACAATCTTAGGAAGAGTAGTCTGGCAGAGCTGCTCTTCAAGGCCATGTTCATATAGTAATGGGCACCTTTGTATTAAGACTAAATCCCCTGAAACCAGTTACCCTGGGTGTGGCATCTGTTGTATTGATGTCTTAATAGAAAGTATGGGAGGAAATACTCATCAATACCAACATTTAAAGTGATGCCAGTCACCTATAATATGAAGAAAAATGAAGGGATCCAGAAGGCATATGGAAGTCCTACATTTAACATCACAGAAACAAAGAAAGTGAGCTGGTTATGATTCTAGGTTGATAGTTGAATGACAGAGAATTAGTAAAGCTATTTGACCTTCTATTTTGACTTCTAACTTCTCTGCCAAGTTGGATAATCATCTGTTGAGTTTGTGTGAGAGGAGATGGCAGAGTGAATATCTCTGAAAGAAACTGGAGAAGGTTTGAAAGGGGGCCTGTGGTTTGAAAGATGGAAAAGCTTACCATGCAAGTGAGAGGACCAGACCTAGATCTTCAGAACCCACATCAAAGCTGAGTGAGTCTGACAGCCTTCCTGTAACCCCAGTGAATGGGCAGAGAGGGAATCCCTAGAGCAGCAGTTCTCAACATGTGTCAGTCCTCACCCCTTTGCGGGGGGGTGGGGGTCAAATTACCCTCTCAATAGTGGTCATGTATCAAATATCCTGCATTTCATATATTTACATTATGATTAATAACAGTTATAAAGTAGCAGTGAAAATAATTTTTTTGGTTGGAGTCAATACAGCATGAGGAACTGTATTAAAGAGTAGCATTGGAGGGGTTGGGGATTTAGCTCAGTGGTAGAGCACTTGCCTAGCAAGCACAAGGCCCTGGGTTCGGTCCCCAGCTCCGAAAAAAAAAAAGAAAGAAAGAAACAAAAGAGTAGCATTAGGAAGATTGAGAGCTCTGCCCTAGGGCAAGCCAAAGTCAGCTAGTCAGAATCATCAAGGTCTGGACACCAGTGAGAGACCCTGTGTTGATATTTAAGGTGGGAAGCAATTGAAAAAGATGTTTAATATCAATTTTGGCCCTCCAGAAACACATGCACAAATATGCATGCATACTTCTACATATACATGTGCCTACATGTATGTCCACATGCATACATGCACACATATACTACATATGCAAAAAAGAAAGAACAGGGATCTGTAAAACATGAGAGAAATGGCGGAATAGAGATACAGCCCAGTTGGTAGATTGCTTGCCTACTATGCATGTAACCCACAGTTCTATCCCCAGCACCCTATAAACTGGACACTCAGGAGATTGAGGCAGGAGGATCATCAGAAATTCAAGGCTATCCTCTGCCTCATAGCAAGTTTGAGGCCAGCCAGGGATACATGAGACCCTATCTGAAAAGAGAAAAAGGACAGGAGAGAGGGAGAAAGTAGGTGACAGAAGGATGAAGGGAAGGCAAGAAAAACAGGAGAGAAATATGGGCAAGAAAATTCATAGAATCCAAAGGCTATACTTATAATGGCACCAGCCATCGTTATTGGATGATTTTTTTCCTCAGATATAGAGTAAGAGGTACCTGGTTCCTAGATTAAAGTTCTAGTACTTTCAAAATGGTGAAAACGGAGTTGGGAAAAGCAGGTGAGGATATAATTAGAAGTCAAAGGCCAGGGAGTCTACAGAAGCAGAGAGTAGCGTAACAGTCACTTGGGAAACCCTGGGGTATGAAGGACCTCACTAGTGTCCTGAAAATATTCTACCCCTGGGCTGTCAGGAAGATTGCACAACTTGGGAGATTTATGTTTTTAAATCAGTGGGTTATACACTTACATAAGTGAGTCATGTGGGGTGTTTGTTATACCTCAAAACATTACTTTTTAAGTAAAGGAATTATAAGACACAAAATCTACATCAGATAGGAAAGTGAGAAGAATGGGCTGATGGGAAATCATCAGGAGGCCCAGAAACTGAAATTCCTGCACTTTTCATGATACTCATTTAGATAAAGCCTTGTTTGAGATAAAGGTGTGGTAACAATAGTTGCAAGGATTTGAAGATTTTGGACTAAAAATGGGATTCATTTTCAGACATATAAAAACAAAAGCCCAAGTAATGACATGGATTGAGGGATGGCCGTGATTTGAGTAAAGAAAGGGGTAAGGAATGAAAATCAATTGGTGTAGGGGCTGGAGAGATGTCTCAGTGATTAAGAGCACTGATTGTCCTAAGTTCAATTCCCAGCAACCACATGGCAGCCATGACCGCCTGTAATGGGATCTGATGCGCTCTTGTAGTGTGGTTGGAGACCTCTACAGTGCAATGTACTCATAAAATAAGTAAATAATCCTTAAAAAAAAAAAAGAAGGAAAATCAATTAGTGTGAGGTCTGTCCACACAGATGTTGATGTCACCCAGGCTTGAGGAAGTTGCCTGAGCCAAGAGCACAAGTGTTGCGTGAGTGTTTAAAGTGACCAAATAGGATGAGAAATGGCACTGGTGTGCACTATTAGTGCTGACTCAGTCAGGGAGTGAGTCTCAGGAAAACCACACAAGTGGGAAGGTGCTGACTTGAAGACACCATTAGACAATGAGTAAGATGTGGCCACTGCCCAACGCCGATGTCAGTCTGGTACAGGAGACTAAGCCCAGCTGAGAAGTACGCAGGAGGAGCTATGTATTGGGGTTAGTGGAAGGGTCAGTGAGAGTCCAGAGTCAGACATCTAGAAAGCAGGAAGTGTTTGTTTAACACAAAATGGGACAAGTTGGAAAAGACTGCTAAAGGCAGGAGTGGAGGAGAACTCAGTGAAGAATAGAAGAGAGCTATGTGGGACTTTAAATACTGGGCATTGTGGCACATCAGAGGGATATGGCATAGGTTAGATTTGGCTGCCTATAACCATTCAAAGAGGTTGGCCCTTATTCTCCAGAAGTATGAGGTGATAGAGCACCAGGTCTACAGAGGGAGGTAGCAATAGTCTGGGTAGAGAGTGGTCAAGAGCCCGGATCTAAAATGCATGGCTTGCAACTAGCAGTACAAACATTAATTGTGGCAAGATGCGAATCTGGAGCTACTCCTAACTCTTTAACTGTCACCCCATTGAGCTTGAACATGCTTTTTCATTTCTAGAAGCTTCCATTTTGCAAATGTTACGATTTGGGCTGGGAGAGACTAATACATATGCTTCTCTCCTCCTGCAGAGATTTTGTTGAGGAGAAGTTAGGAAGCAAATATGTGATGGGAAGAACACTGGACTTTGTAAGCTCATTTGAAGAGTCAGGACCAGCCACTCCCATGTTTTTCATCCTGTCTCCAGGGGTGGACCCACTGAAGGATGTGGAAAATCAAGGTGAGAGCTTGGTTTGAAGATGAGGTTGCAGTAGTCCTGTGCCCTTTCACGCTTTGGTCTATTGTTTTTTCTTATCTGCATTCAAGGTTCTCTGTGAAAAACTATCTTTGGAGGCCAGACAGAAACCAGAATAACTGATAAAGCAAAGCCAGTGAATCATGTACCACAGAGAAGATTGGGTTTCTCTTTAGCCATTCTATTTAGTCCTGTGATTCATGTTGAATTGATATTTGTATATAATATGAATAAGGCATCCAATTTTGACCTCTGTTGAGCAGCTACACTGTCTCAGGACCAGCTGTTGGAAAGGTTGGATTGTCTGGGAATTCTTGACAAAGTTAAGATCATCCAGGGAAGAAAAAAAAAACAGCATCCACATCAGATGGCTTACAGGCACCACACTCAGGATATGCCCACACAGATACATACACATAAATAGAAATAACAAGAAATATTTTATTTTTTACTTAAATTGATTATAAGTATAAGAGCTTGTTTGGGGACTATTAATTGTATTCTGTGGATCTATGTGTTTATGTATGCTGACAGCAATACTGACTTTGGAGCCTTATGGTAAAATTTTAAGTGAGAAAATGAGTCCTCCAACAACTTTCTTTAAGACTCTTTCAGCTCCTTGGAGTCTCTCATGTTTCCACAGAACTTTAAAACTAGCTGGTCAAGTTTTACAGAAACTAAAGAAAAGTGCATTCAGATTTCAGTGGGAACGGCTGTGGTTCTCCTGTAGGCCAACCAAGGACATGTGGCCACCTTACCAGTATGAAGTGCTTTAATACATGAACATAGATCACCGTTCCATTTAATTTTTTAATTTTAGTTTATTTTGTCAGTGTTGCATAGTTTGTAGTGCACATACCTTGTATTTGTCTTGATTCCATTGTATATAAAATTATTTTGCTAACTTTAGTTTTACTGGTAGTGAAATTTTATATATGAACTTCTATTAAAAGTTGCTAAACTTATCTGTTGGTTCTAGTGTTGTTATGACTGAGATGCCTAAGGCTTTCTAGATACTGGGTTCTGTATGCAGATACACATATGCCCACATACATACACATATGTACATATACACATATGTACATATACACACATGCACATATACACACATGCATGTACACACACAATTTTCTAGATATAAGACTATGCCCTCCACAAGTAGAGATAATATCTTTTATAATCTTAATGTTCTTTGTTTCTTTTTTCCTCCCTCATTGTCCTGATGAGACTTTTAGTGTGATGTTAAATAAAGGTGGCAAATTTCGGTATCTTTATCTTGTTCCTAATCTTAGGATAAAGTAGCCATTGAACTTGGTCTTTTCTAAACAGGAAGGTCTAAAATTAAACGTTGAATTTCCTTGCCATTTTATGCCTACTCCATGTTTCTATTTCTCACTGAGTATGTTTCAGTACTTGGTTTCTTTCTAGGCCTTTGTTCTCTTTATCATAGTCATATATATGATATATGAATTAAAATGTTTAATTCTTCTAACTAAACATTCTTAACTAGTGTAAAACTTAGATGTGAGTGTGTATGTGTACACTCGGGCATGGGTGCATGTGTGTGCATGCAGGTATGTGTCCATGCGAATGCATATGTGTGCAGGTCAGAGGTCAACCTCAGGAGTCATTTCTCAGGAGTCATTCATCTTGATTTTTAAGGCAAGGTCTTTGTGTTGGATGAAAATAGCCCCTACGTACTCATGTGTTTGAATACTTGGTCTGCAGTTGGTAGGACTATTTGAGAAGGACTAGGAGATATGGCCTAGTTGGAGGAAGTGTGTCACTGGGGGTGGGCTTTGAAGGTTCAAAACATTTGTGCCATTCCCAGTGTGTTCTCTGCCATTCCTAGTGTGTCCTTTACCCTCTATTTATGAACCAAGATATGAGCACTCAGCTCTGTCCTGCCTTCACTCCTGTACCATAGACTCTGAGCCTCTGAATTGTCACTCAATTGAACTCATTCTTTTATAGATTGTCTGGGTCAGGGTGTCTTATCAAGCAATAGAAAAGAAACTAATACCGCTTGTTGATGGCCTGAAGCTCACTGACTAGAGACTAGGGTAGCTGGCTAGTGAGCCGCAGAGATCCTCTGCCTTCCCAGCAGTAGGATTCCAAGTGTGTGCCAACACACCTGTCTCTATTATGTGAATCCTAGGAATAGAACTCGGGTCCTCACGCTTACATGGCAAACACTTAATCACCTAAGCCATCTCCCCAGCCCCAAACCAATACTTTACAAATTTTAGATAATTCTTCTCAACTTCCCCTCTATATAAACTACAGCTTCCGTGTTTCAGCTGTAAACTGATTTTATTTTTACATAACCAAGGTCAAGTACATGATCATTTTCCTCTGTTAATATCACTAATTCTATACATGCCTGATCTAATATATTCACATTTAAGCTTGAAAATCATAAATATCCCTAACCTAGTCAATAGAGACAAAGCACGTGAGCATGATGTTGGGGAGTAGACACATGGACCACTGGTGTGTGTAGAAGTCAGAGGACAACTCATGGAGTGGGTGGAGTCTTTACCCACTTAGCCCTCTCCCTCTACTTAGTTAGGGTTTCTATTCCTATGTTGGAACACCATGACCAAAAACAACTTTGGGGGAAAAGGTCTGTTTGGCTTGTTCCTCCGTATCACAGTTGATCATCAACGGCAGTAAGAGCAAGATCATGGAGGCAGGAGCGTAGGAATGCTGTTTACTGGCTTGTTCTTCATGCCACGCTGCTCCACAGGGCTTTCCTAAACTATTTAGGACCACCCGCCCAGGGATGACATCACCTCCTGTGGGACAGACAGACCCATACAGAATAACTCCAGCTTGTGTCAAGTTAACATAGAAACAGCCAGCACACCTACTTTCTCTACTTTCTAGCTCAATGTCATGATTTCTATCTGTCCTCAGAAGAAGCGTTTTACAAAGAGTTTAAATCATGCAAAGTTCTACTTAGTTTCATATGTAAATGAAGATTTTCTTGGAGAGTGTCCAGTTTTTTTCTGGAGAATTCTCAAATTCCCTTGAGAAAATAAATAAATAGTATTTATAATTGTCACTAGCTTCTTACTCGTTCTGTGTATTGAAAGGTGTTTTCTTTTTAGTCTAGAAAGGCATTCTTACTAGAATTATTAGCATCCCATTACAATATGAATGAATTGTATTTTGTTTTATAGTAACCTGATATTCCTGGGCTTATTTTCTTCTACTTTAATCATATAAATATACATATTTATATAAATTGTATAGGATCATGGATACTGTAATAGGATGGCAATAACTCTAGTAACTATGCCTTCTAGAATTAAAAAAGAGAATGCGGGGTTGGGGATTTAGCTCAGTGGTAGAGCGCTTGCCTAGGAAGCGCAAGGCCCTAGGTTCAGTCCCCAGCTCCGAAAACAAAAGAAAAAAAAAAGAGAGAGAGAGAGAGAATGCTGTTCAATATATAGAATAAATAAGAAGCTACATAGATATATATGGAATAGATATGGATACATAGATATGTATATATACACATATACATATATAGAGAAAGATGCCACTTCCTGTTTTTTCACTTTAAATATATTTTTTTCTTTTATTGGATATTTTTTATTTATATTTCAAATGTTATTCCCCTTCCCAGTTTCCTGGATATAGCCCCCTATCCCATCTCCCTCCCCACTTATTTCCTATCTTTAATCTTCATTTCACGTACACATAATCAGAAAAGAAGCCTAAGAAAGAAAATTTCTGGATTCTTGTCTGACTCCAAACCTGTTGACGAGTTTTCTGGGTACAAAATGATTCTACTTAGGATTCTGCTATATGGCTCTGTTGCGCTCTTGAGGCCAGTTTTGCTTGTTGTGTGAGCATAGGTCATGCTTCTTTGTCGGTGACCCATTTCTATCCCCCAGGAACACTGAGCTCACCTGCTTTGCGTTCCGCTGTTTCATGAGCTGTGTTTCCCTGGGGTCCTTTTCGCTCACCTGCTCAGCTCTCATCATGTCTGTTCAAGGAAGGAAACCTTCCTTTAGCTTTACTCTATTGCTTTTGGTAAATGCCACCATTAGTTACCAAAAAGGAGTCATTTTAAACAGCCTTTCCCCTGTCCTATCAAATTACCTATCAAATTGTCTCGATTTTTGTTTGGATTCTGCTGAATAGCCACAATCTCTCACTAGGATTATCAAGATTACTTCCTGACCCCTATCCGCCCTCCTCCTCCTGAAATCCTTTGCTACTTTGGAACTTTGTGACCAGAGTTCCCTTGCTAAATCTCAAATCCTGTAATGTCACTTTGCTCCCTGAAGCTTTCTTGTGGTCTCTCATCATATTAAAGGTTAAGTCAAACATCCTTCACATGATTGATGCAGCCTACAGGGCCTGGCCTCTCTGTCCAGCCTTGGATCTTACCTGCCCCAGACTCACTCTTTTAGATTCCCGGCCATATTTTGGACATTTCAGCAAATGGCTCCTTTCATCTGAAATATTCTCAACAGCGCAGTTCTTACTCATCCTGCAAAGATCAGCCTGACCTCATCACTGCATGACCACTTGGTGTTCCCCATTATGCATCCTTGTGGCACTCAACACATTTGTGGCATAGCACTTAATAGAATCCTAATTTAATCACTCTTTCGTTGCTGGATTTTTACATCTGCATGCCTGCCTGTTGCTAATATCCTTGAGGTCAGAAACCGTGCCATCATGGTCCTCATCTTACCCGAGTCTCACAATGTGACTAGCACGGAGAATGAACTCAGTAAATATTTGCTAAATAAATCAATGAATGAATAAATCAATGAATGAATAAATCAATGAATGACTATCATAAGGCATTCGTCATAACTACGGTATTCCTGTCTTTCACGTGTTTATGAGTTCCTTGTATCCACGTTCACACATTCACAGAGTCTGTGTTCCTTCTATCCACTTTCTCCTGTTTAGGGAGCCTCTGTTCCTTCCATCCAAGTTCACACATTTATGGAGCCTTTGTTACTTCTGTCCACCTGGGGCTTTGTCGCTCTCCAATGAATACGTTCCGTTTCCTAATTTTCACTCACCATTCTCCCTTTGAAAGTTTTCATAGTCTCCATTCATGAGCAATCTTGCTCTTAGCCAATTGACCTCCAATTATTCCACCATGTTATTTGAAGCTTCCTGTCATCTCAGGCACACTGACCCTGCCCTGATCTACATTGTCTCTGCACTGCCTCAGCCTTGCCCTTAGCGTCATTTGAATGCATGCCTCTAGAAGCATATTGCTGTTCATCGGCAGGAGACCACTTCTGCACCTGTGCCCGCTCTCTTCTTCCCTCCCTTCCTGACTTCTTGGTGGTTTGATTTATTTTCTAATTTGTCCATTTAGACGTAGATTCTGGGAGAATATACATTTCCCATTTCTTGACTCTAACCCGTTTGCCTGATGAGCCCCAGTTCTCATTTGGAATCCCCAGAGCTGACGCAAGCGGTTTCCCCAATCACCCTTAGTCCTGGCACATTAAGTACTGTCTCCGTGCTTCGATTTGCAGTATGGGTAGCAGGTAGTTCATATCCCTCTGTTTAGACTCTTAGAATATTAGGATCCCCTCTCAGCCTCAGGCAGCTGAGCTTAAACTTGTTCACTGCATTTCTCCTTTGTTTTGCAATGGTAGTTGTTATCTGAGCAGGTTTTTTAAAACCTCAAAAATGAGACAAAAGATTTGTTTTCTTGTCTTCATCCACTCCTCAGCTGAAACGCATTTGCCTTCATACTAACAAAGAGATGAGTCTGCTTAGCAGACACAATCCTTAACTTACCTCCGATACTTGGCTAGGATACTTCTCTGGTACTTTGCTCTGCTCAGATTTCTCCAGAATATCTCATCCTGAACATGGTGGGACAGGAGAGAAAGAGAAGAGGAGAAATGAGGAGGAAGGGGAGAAGGAGGAGGAGGGGAGGGGAGGAAAATGGAGGAATAAGAGAATAGCAGGGTGGGAGAAGGACTAGGAGGAAGAGAGAACTGGATTCACGCTCCCTGGTCTCTGTTTGAGCATGAACTCTCCCACCCCCACTGTGTACATCTTTCCTTGAGTACTGGGATTAATCCCTTAACAGCACTTTGATTTTGCTGCTCCTTCTTTCTTTCCTTGCCACTTTGTTTGCACATTTATTTTTTCTCTTTTCCCCTGTTTTCTATCACCCGACAAGCCTTCGCAGCCACAGAGATAAAATGAAATCTCTGATGTGAAAAGACTTTGAAAGTTAAAAGCAAAGCAGAGTGTACAGCACAACAGTGCTGAAGACGCAGCTTCTGTTCTCCAAGGCAGTGCACTCCTCACTTTAACTCCTGTCCCGTCCTTCAAAGCCAGCTTCATCTTCATCCTCACACAGGCCTCGTCTCTGGTCTCTCTCCCACACGTCTGTGCCATGATCTTGCTTGGTCCCCTTTCTCCTTTGTCCGAGTACTTGGCTTTGAGAAAATGAGGTCAGCTCCTTCTAGTCCGTGATCAGAAAGTAGCTGTCTATCTCACCTTTGGCTTCTTCTGTGTCTGTGTGTGTTCAGAATGGCAAGTTCACATAAATTAAGGTAAACTGCCACAAGGTAAGTTCAAAGATGAAGGTCTCACCCTTTGCAGCCAGATTATCAATATGTCGCTTAGGTCTCTTGTCCCATGTTCCTAGCCCCATTCTTTCTGTTGGAGGCAGTGAGGTGTGGGCTAGACTGGTCTCTAGGGGGCAGTGTGAGGACTGATGGAGCATGCTTTCTGTGATGGCAGGAAAACTCTTGATGAGTCCATGTACCAGAGAGCAGGAGGGTGAAGAGAGAAAAGCTGGAGATACAAAAAGACAGTATGTAAAGAACATATGGGCAGAAGGAGGGGAGAATGTACTAAGGGGAGATACAATGGCAACCAACTGAAGGGGTTTTTTCCACAGGAGCATAGGAGAAAGTGGAGCTTTTGGTTAACAGCAGGAAGGAGGCTTAAAACCAGAGAGAGGGCTGACACAGTTAACATCAGAATACACAGAAAGCTTCCCCAATAGCTTTGAGGCTGAGGGCCATGAGCTTGTGTTACCAACAATTCACTGAAGGCATTATTTGATTTTCTCTTTTACTAGTGTTTGGGTTCACACAACATTAAGGTGTCTAAAGGTCTTAGGTCTAGGTCTAAGGAAGACATAGAAGGAAGCAGTGGAGATGAAGATTTCATAAGATCACGATTCAAATTCAGCATCATTGGGTCTATATTAAACTAAGTCAAAATGGTAAAGGTGAGGATTAGAAAAAAAATGGTGGACCCAGTGACCTGGACATTTGATTGAAGTAGAGTGGAAAGAGAGTCAGAGTGAACCTGGGCGTCAGCTGTGATAGTCTTAAGACAACATAGGCATAGTGACCCCATGCCTTTACTCCCAGCAGAGGCAGGGGGGTTTCTGTGAGTTGAGGTCAGCCTGGGCAACAGAGTAAGTTCCAGGACAGCCACCTAGGGCTACACAGAGAAAACCTGTCTCAGGGCAGGACCCAGGGGTATGGAATAATAACTGAACCATGCAACAGTTCTCAGTGATGGGAACGTCCTGGGTGCAGCCCTTGAGAGGGGCAGCAGCAATGGTGGTAAGGTAAGTTCTCTAAGGTTGAAGAAAACAAGGAGGCATGTAGGCAAATGTCAGCCACCTCGTCCATAATGGCATTGATGATAACGATGAAACAGGGACCAGGTCAAGCCCCTCACAAAAGTCAGTCTCACCAGGGAGCTGGGAGGAAGCACAGAACACAAAAAGCAATAGCCAAAAAAGCAAGAGAATTGTAGAAATGCATTCATTCCGAGTCTCAGAATACCACCAGCACATGGCATGTAAGAGTGGACTGCTGGCCTTGTGGGATCCTCACAGAGACAGGAGGGGATGACGCACCCTAGGTTCTCCTAGCTCAATGAGTATCTGAGGTGGCACAGCCATCTAGAGAGGCACATAGGTCAGAAATAGGAAAGCGGGTCACACACAGTAAGGCAAGAGCATGAAAGCCATACCACAAAGTAGTGTGAATGTGAACCCCAAAAGCGCTTTGATACCTTGGGGAACTTGCTAAGGCCCTCCACAGTATCTGTGAGCCTCACTGCTGCGAATGAAAGGAGTCCGTAAGTTCACCTCGCACACACTGCAAAGCTCATGTCTCACAGAGTCAGAGTCAACTGAGTACTGAGTAAACAGAGCCCCATCAATTGTCCCCCTTCCTACCATTTACAAGATCCATCTTTCTTGTCAGCCTGGATTAACGCAGATTGATCCAAGCTGGCTCTGCAGGGCCAGGCTTTGCTTCACCACGACCCCTCCAGTCTGTAGTTTTCCAACTAATCTTTATTAAGCGCCTCTTTCCCTATATCCTTCTCCAGCAAATAAAGGAAATAAATAGGCTCCTTTGTGAGCAAAGCGTCATGGAAGCCATCTAATAATCCCCACACCTGTTACCCTGGTGTTTGCTCTGTAGTTAGTTGCTTATCTCCCCGGCTCTAAAGCTGACATCAAATGCTTGCCAGCTAGGATTTATCGAGTTTAATAAAGGCATTTCTTGGGTTCATCTCAGTCTAATCTATAATAACTATTCCTCAATATAAAAAGTCATCATCCTACTTGTATAAGGTTGAAGAAGGGTACACAGACATTTTAGTATTTAAAGGAAATATCCAATATTAACTGTTTTCTTTTCAAAACTTTCTCACATGAGTTATCAAGTTATATCTGTAATTTTAGTTCTTCTGAAAGTAAATTTTTTATACAGACTCATATTACTTTTCTCTTTTTAAAATGTATCTTCTCTCTCATCTATTTTGCCTTCCCAGAAAAAATTGTTCAATGATTCCTTCACGATATTACACAGTTTTATGATCCTTTTATCTAAAGAATGACATACACCTTTCCCAAACTTTATTGGGTTTTGCTAACAGCTAATGCATAAAGAGAATTGGTCCCCTATATTAAGGTCATTTTTTTTAGGTTCTGTTTTCTTTGGGCTTGAAGAGCAGCTCCATGGCATTGGCCTTGCCTCTGTGGTGTGTCTATGATATTTTGTTGTTGTTCTTATTGTTTTATCTTGTTTCTTACACTAATAGCACAATATAACGTTTGCAAACCCTGTTCTTGTTCTGTGTCTTCCTTCTCTCCACTTCTTATATGAAAGAATGGCACAAAGATTGCCATAGGTTGTGAATAGTAAAGGAGGAGGCTGCTAGAGGAGGAGTCAGGACTGACTAAATACTGCTCACACCTTCCTGGGATGTCCCGAAGAAGACTGGATATACTCAGAAGACAAAGAGACCCAGAAGAGACCATGCCCACATGACTACCCTTCACCTTTTTATATCAGCACTCTGTAGGCAGTGGGTCAATGCTCAGACATCAAGTAGGGACCTTGTAAGAGAGCACCAACAATCCCACACCATTCTTAAGGGTTAGATAAAGAAGCAGGGATGGAGGATTTGGATGTGGATAAATGTTTCCTCTCCTCTGGGATTGCACATCTGAAAGATTTAGTCTCCTCTGATGGGGGGAAATATGATTCTTGAGTATGGTTCCAAGTATACCTAGATTTGAGGAATGACAAACAGGGCAGTTGTTAGGAAGAGATGATTAGACTCAAGAAATGATACTAAATCCCATGCTTACCTTAGGAAAGAAACTCGGATATACATTCAACAATCGGAACTTCCACAACGTGTCTCTAGGGCAAGGTCAAGAAGTAGTTGCTGAGGCTGCACTGGACCTGGCTGCTAAGAAAGGTCACTGGGTGATCCTGCAGGTACCGTCCCTCTGCCCAGATCTGGATCAGTTGTGCCTTCCTGCCCATTCAGGCTGCACCTCATAGACTCTGGGCTTCCTAAGCCCTCTGACTATTTCCTACCTGTTCCTCCGTGCCTTGACTTCCTACTCTGCTCTAACCCTCCTCAGTCTCACATCTTCTTCCCAAAGCCTCCTCCAATAACTCTTCCCCACACCCACTTGACCATTGTCTCCAAACAGTTCTGAGTTCCATGCAAAAAAGGAAATAGATTTCGCTCCGATTATGCACTCAAGAAATTAGCATTTGATCAAGGTCCATAGCAGCTGGACCTTTCAACTGCTTTCAACTGCTGATCTCTCCCATGAACGCCATGGTGCTCTACTCCCATTTACGTTCCTGCTGTGTTGTACGTTCTGAGTCACATACCCATAAGACTAAAACTTAGCCTCTCCACTGGGAGCTTATGTCGTCTGGAAATGAGGGACCCTACTGCCGTGATTCCGTGGAACAAGAGTGGGCGGGGGTGGAGGGGGATCTGCCATTCACTCTTCTATCAAAGCCTGTCCCCCATGCAGCTTATTTAGAGACTGTAGCTGAGTCAGAACAGCGGGCTCACTATTCTTTTCTCTTAAAGCACTCCGCAGTCAGTCCCATCGGGACTGGTTTGTCAGGACATGTTCTTGCCAAATTTCCTTAGAGAAAATGATGTTTCTGATTTACCTTTACCATCAAGATCACAGCCTTCAACTGTTCAACAAAAGCTCTGGGGTAGGGGGTAGAGAGATGATTAAGTGGTTAAGAGAGCTTGCTGTTCATTCAGTGGACCACAGCTCCATTCTCAGTACCTTTATGAATATGAATGCATATTCTTTCCCCCCCACACACACACACACAAATAAAATCATTTTTGAAAGCCTATTGGTGTGGGAGAGTAGCCAGAGAGTAATGGGGATGGTGCATATGATTAAAGTATAGCACATGTATTTTTACATGTCGGGTGACAGAATTAATGAGGAAACTAAAGAAAGACTATCTGCAAAAGCCAGTCATTCACCCATCCTGACTTCATTACCAAGAACTTCATCAATCCCATGATTACTCACTCCTCCACATCTTGCTACTGACTTCTCCTTAATTATACTTTTATTTATGGGGAGCCCGGCAGCGGAAAGATCTGCCGTTCCCTGAAACTCCTTTTTTGGGAGCAGTAGGAATCCCGGGAGAAATAGCAACAACAGCTGGAACCCCTGCTTCCTCCATCCGCTGGGAGATAAAGTCCCCAAGTCTGTAGATTCGTCTACTAGGAGACCTGCTCCTGGCCACTAGAGAATAAAGGAACCGAGCCTCCTGGTATGGTGATCAGAGTCCATTTCTGAAACTGTGGTTCTGCCTCCAACAAGGTTCCTCAGACAAGGAACTGAGTTTCCTTCCTTTGTACCTACTGGGTACACAGTATGCCCACATCACATGTTGATGTGGATTCTAAGCTCTGAATTCAAAACCCCCTCTTTAATCCTTGGTGACAGAGCATCCCCAAGGGAAACAGTTTCTCTGGATAAGACCTAGTTACCTGAAAGCTCTGCTTTTCCTCTCAAGTGAAGCATTGTGGATATTGACTACAAATCACTTGTCTGAACTGCAGAGTCAGGGTGGAAGAGAAGGGCTTCTCAAAACTTATAACTTCCTGAGACTCCTAGACATTCTGGTTTTAATATTTACCTGGTGTTGCTGAGCATAATGGCACTCCATGCAACCCCAGTAGGCAGGAGGATCTTGAGTTTGAGGCCAACGTGGGCTACCTATCAGGTTTCAGGCAAACATGGGCTACAAAGTGAGAGCCTGTCTCAATGACCCACCCCAAAATAGTTCCTGGAAAAGGGAAAGACCACAGTGAAATTATTCTCCTTTCAAAATGTATACACGGAACAGTATTAACCCTTTCAAGAAGAGTTCAGCCTCAATGATCGAGTGCTTCTAAGAGCTTGAGACACTGAACTCTTGTTCCAGTCACTTCTCCTCCACTGGATCTAACAACTGTTCCATCTCATGTCACCCCAGGGAAGGCTGTTTAAGGTTGCAACCAAAAACAGTCAGTAATTTGTCAAGAGTACTGGTTTCCTATGACCTGAGAACCCAGGTAAGGCTCAGGAGATCTCAACTCTTCCTGGCTCATCGCTGTGGGTTGAGTTTCCCCAGTTCTGGAAGCCCCAGGGATCCTTGAATACCCGCAGTGTTCCTTCCACAGAAAACAGGTTTTCCTCTCAGCCCTACCCTGCTCTGCCCTGCTCCAAAGGACTTGAGCTCTGTGGTGCCTATGGAATTGCTCACTGCTAGCTTGCTTGTATTACCACCTAACAGGAACCTGGGCTCTCCAGAAAGCCCACTGAACTCTGATTCAGTCATGTGATTCTAAATGAGCTCCTTCACAATGTTTCATGTCACCATCTGCTACTAATCCACACATAGCAGTTTCTAGTATAAAGAGCCCTTTCAAATTCATTGCCCACAGGTCTTTGCAGCAGCCATGAAGTGTGGCGAGCATGAATTGTTAACTTCTTTTCTATAGAAGCAAAAGCAGCAGAGGCCAGACTACTGTGGTCCTTGTACTCTGCTCAGTGTTGATCTGTGTATTTAAGGCTCTGCAAGCCTACTTGCTCAAATATTGATTGAGGAGCCTTTATCTATTCATCATAATGAAATATATTGCCATGAAACCACAGGATCTACTTAGGAAAGGAAAGGTGCTGTTTCCAAATGACTGTGAAGAACTAAGTCTTGGTAAAAAAAAATAGACAGGAATCAGATTTAGGATCAAAAGACAGGCTCAAAAGCTAGACAGAGAAGCCCATGATGAGAGTAGGGACCTTTGTGGGCCATTGACAGCAGTGTCTCCCTGTGTCTTAGGGAGATAATTTTAGTGGCAATTAGAAGAATGGTTTGGTGAGCAGAAAGCTGTGTCGAGAGAGTTTGAATCTTTACCTTTCAAACGTGAATACATATGCACTGTACTAGCAGGTCCCATTAAAATGTGCTGACTCAGTAAGTCTGAATGGGGCCTGAGATTCTGCTCCCAAATACCGCAGCCATATTCATCCCTTCTAGTTCTGAGGGGTTCAGATTACCCAGGCAGTTAGAGAATTAGACTTAAAATGTGATTGCATTTTAGACTCAAAGTATAGTTCCTGGAACCACAGTAAGGTACCATCTAGGAGGTTCTTAGAAATACAAATAGCCAGTCTCTACTCTCACCATTGAAGCGGAGGCTGCAAGGAGGGTCCAGCAATCTGTGCTTTAAGCCATCCTCTAGGGGATTCAGATGCAGTCAAGTCTGAGACCACAAATGCTAGATTTATGATTATCAAAGGACAGAGTTGAATTGTATGTTGCTGTGGGGACTGGGTCACCATTACTGGGTAACTCTATGCTACTTAAGGCTATGGATGACCTGGCAGTCCAGGAATAAACAACTCTACTGAATACTTTAATATGTGTGTTATAGGTCAAGGGCACAGCTTTATTACTTTATTTATTACTATAAAGTCCTTGCCTGGCATGCGTGAGACCTATGTCCAATCCCTAGCACCACCAAAAACATTAACTGTATAGGCAAAGTATTACACTGTATCAATTTTATTGCAATTTTAAAAAAAGTTATTGAAAATTAAATCCAAACCAAAAAAAAAAAAAAAAAAAACAAAAAAAAAACCTATAGGTAACTGAGCATTGCTGAGAGAGTAACAGTCTTCTCCACGGACAAGTCTCCAGTAGCAAGTAGTCAGCCTTGAAATCATTTACACACAGAGAACATTAAACAGACTCAGCAGACTGCCTTTATATGTTTATGCATTTGTATATGTATATGTGTACACAAGAACAATAATCACAGGGAAAGGCCGTGAATTTGAGAGGGAGTATGGGAGGGATTGAGAGGAGGGAAGGGAATGGGAAATGATGTAAATGATATATACAATTTTAAATTATCAAAACTGATAATGAGAAGCTCTGTGTCCCCTCTAGCTGCCCTCCTGATAACTGTTTACTGCTAATAGATATAAGCACGCGTCTACTGGGGGGGGGGGGTCTTTCCTTCCCGACAGAACATCCATCTGGTGGCCAAATGGCTCAGTACCCTGGAGAAGAAGCTGGAGGAGCTCAGCGAGGAAAGTCACCCAGACTTCAGGGTCTTCATCAGCGCCGAGCCTGCACCCTCCCCTGAGGGCCACATCATTCCCCAGGGCATTCTGGAAAACTCCATTAAGATCACCAACGAGCCCCCCACAGGCATGCATGCCAACTTACACAAAGCCCTGGACAACTTCACTCAGGTACTGCCTAGGAGGGAAAGGGTGAGTGAGCAGCACCGGACCCACAAAGGGCCGATTCAAATCCAATGGGAGAAACGTGTGCCTGGGCATTGACTGATGTGGGCCAATGGGCACCCTCTGGCATTGACTGCTACCCAGTGCCCGCTCGGTATTGCCCAGCTCCCAACTTCTAGCTGTATCTCACGGAGATGAGGCTAGTAGGGCCTTTCTTTAGCAAGAGGGGAGATTTCATGCAAGTCTGTTAGCTAGTATTTCAAAATGAAAACGGGAAAGTCGTTACACTTCTAAGTGCTCTGAAAACATGCACTTATTGGCTAAGCGTCATCTCTTCAAGTAGGAGGAGGCTGTGCTCATTCAGCTACTCTCACTGGCCGCACCAAAAGAATCAAACGGTCTAGATGTTGGGTAGTAGGAAGCTGGTTTTGGGCTGCATGCAAATGTTCCAGTAACAAAGCATGGCCTTTGGATGGTAAGCAATGCCTATGGACTTGATGAAAATGCAAATCCCAGGGCCCTGCTCTAGAAAACAAGGCTCACACTGAGAGCACTGTGTTCTGGAGAGAATCAGAATAGCAAGGCTCAGGGACATTTCCACAGTTCCCACTACTTGTAATCTAAGACTCAAGCTGTGGAGGATTTATTTAAACCCTAGTCCAGAAGGACTAATAATAATAACCATAATAAATTAATAATATATGTCATATATACATATTTATGACAAAAGTAGGAGAAAGACCGACAGAAAGGGAGGACGGTGGTGAAAGGGAAAGAAATGGAGGAGAACAAGACAAGAGAGGATAAGAAAAGAATAGAGAATAAAGTAATGCAGGTTTTCTCTCATATTCGATATGTATGTTCTCAGGAAGCTATCATTTCTCAGCTTTTCTCCATGGGAAAGGGAAATACAGGAAGGTAGGACCTACGGCCCATCTTGAAGCCCCAGTGAGCTTTATTCATACTTATGGAGAAGCTTCTAGGAGCCGTCAGAAGGGTCTTTCTCTCTGATGTCAACCGTAAGTCTCTGTTCTCCAGTCATGCTAACATGCACGTCAAATCCAGGTCCTTTAAGTAGGCCATGCACACAGCAAGTCCCCAGCCAGCCTGTACTAACCACTAGTGGTCCTAGCCCTGTGGGCCTGGTTTAATTTACAATATGGTAAAGGCAATAGCAAAGTCTCAAAAGATTTTACATACACATGTTACACAAAGTCACATGATCTGAAGGAGAAATTTCCACAAAGGTCTGAGAAGCAAAACTTGCCTATTCTGCTTTTTCACGCCCTCTCCTGCCTAGCTCCCAATACGTAATGCCACCTGACAGTAAGGGACACTACAGCAGTTGTTGAATTATTTTAGCTTGAAATTCCCTGCCCACCGCAAACAGGACAGAAGCTAGGGTATTCCCCTAGCCAGGGTCTCTCTCTCTTTACCTTCTCCCAGGTATTTAAACTTCATTAAATTCCTGGTCAAGTACAGAGACAAACCTCTAAATGCCTATCTTTAATATTCTTCTTATAGGGAACCTACCTGCTCAAGTCCACACCCCAAAAGAGAAGTCTTGCAGTAATGTTGGGTGGACAACAGCATCACGTTTTGTCTGTTTTTCTTTAACATAGAAGTTGCAGGATTAGAAAGTACCCAGTGGTAGGGTACTTGCCTCTCTTGAGAAAGGTTCTGACTTCAATCCCCAGTGCTAGGAAGGGCAGGCATGGGGCTTGGGAGAGAAGGAATGAAATGGTGGTAGGGACTGGGAGAGGTAGAAAGCATAGAATGTACTTAGCTGGCTCTAGACCCCAGGCCCCTCCTGTGAACCATTCTCAGCTGTCCTGCCTTGAGGGTCTCAGACAGTCGGAAGTGGTGGGTCCTCACCTGCCGTTCCCCCTTGTATGATCAGCTGTAACCACACCGGGCTTCCCCTTCACAGCCAGTGAAGGCCACTGTCCCTGGGCTTCTCTCCCTGCTCCTGACGACCAGTCTTAGATGGTGCACAAGTAAAATAAAGCTGAAGTGACAGCATCTCTTCCTGCTTATGCCGTCCCCGCTCGAAGGGCTCACTCACTGTTTATAGCCACCGAGAGAGACTCATTCTGAGGGCAGATTTATGAGGTTGTCCGTTGCTTCCAGCAGAGGGCTGTGGAAATTCATCCTGCTCCCCGAGAAACCCGTTTTAACCCTGTGAGGGATACATTTCTTGGCTCCCTGCTTCCCCAGTAGTTACATTATTTGGAGGTGGTGGTTTCATTCTGACTTTGATGGGAATGTTTCACTGTCGGCCCATCTTGGCATTAAAGGTAGTCGTGCTAAAAGGCATTTTCCCACAGACTGTTTCTTTTCCAAATATGTAAGGAGTAACGAGGCATCCTGTAGTTGATGGAGAGTTGTCCTATCCACAGAGCAGTTGTGGAAGTCTCACAAGGCCATAGCTTATCCCTCCATACCACTTCTGCCCCAGTGAGAGCAACAACCGAAGAAGTGTCGTGTGTTCAGGGGGAGTGTCCCTGTGGGAACATCAGCAGTACCAGAAGCTCCCACAGTCTGCTTTCCCCTGTGGTCCCTGCCCTGTGCGAACACAGCCTACGGTGGTTCCTAGAACAAGCATCAGGACTGAACATATGCAGTGGGGAGACTTCCAAGCACCTTCTTGGGCTCTGGCTGCCACATCTTGCTCCAAAATGAAAAGAAAGAAACTTTGTATTTTTGTTTCTTTTTTTTTTTACTTCAGGGGATCCAGAGACTGCCCCCCATCCCTTTAAAATGTAGGCTTACCCTTATTGTCTATCACCAACACCCTCCTGAAGGTCCACCAAGCGGGACCTGGCTGACTTCCTCTGGACCAGCACCTGCTTCCTTCTTTCCTTGTACCAGTTCATCCCTCCCTTTGTCCTGAGCCCCATACCTGCCCTCCACATGCTCTGCAGTCAGACCCCTCCATACTGTTTGCTCAGCCTCGTGTTGGGTATTCCTTCCCAGAATGTGGGGAGCAGGGAAGTACATGGATGGTACGGCATCTCCCATTGCTGTGAGTCTGGATCCTATCCTCTCTCTCCTTCAGAAGCTTTGCAGTTCAGAAGCCAAGGGTTCCTTGTCACATAGACAGAAGAACACATCCTTATTCCAAGAGGGTCAGGAAAGGACAGTTTGTAAGAGTCCCCATGTACATGGGACACAGTGACACTGATAGAATAAATTCATTCATAACCACAGACCCTCTGCTGCTCTCATTAGCTGTGTCCAGGTACTAAGTAGTTCATCTGTGTGCAGGAGGTTATAGACAAAACATACTGTTGCCTGAATATAAACTTTAACTCAAATGCTGAACTGAACCCCATCTTCCTGCATGTCCGCCTCCAGCTGGGACCCTCACCTTGCCTCACCTCAGAACGATAATTAGTCCCTTCACTGTGCATTACACCACAGACATGAGTGACCATAACCTTACCCGGTGTGAATCCTGATCTTCACCACACCCTTGCCTACCCAGGTAAGGGGAACTATGTCAGTACTGTTAATGATGCTTCTCTTCCAGGACACTCTGGAGATGTGCTCCCGGGAGACGGAGTTCAAGACCATCCTCTTTGCTTTGTGTTATTTTCATGCCGTGGTTGCCGAAAGAAGAAAGTTTGGGCCGCAGGGATGGAATCGGTCCTACCCCTTTAACACTGGGGACCTCACCATCTCTGTGAATGTGCTGTACAATTTCCTGGAAGCTAACACAAAGGTGAAACACAGGTGTATGGCTACGGGTCATTGCGATATGGGCTTCCCACACACAAGGGTTCTGTGGTGTGAGGAAGGTCGAAGACCCCACGCAGAGGAGATAAGGAAGTTCCGAGCCAAGGACCAGCCCCAGGCTAAGTTCTACTGTGATGTCAGAGCCAGGAAGTAAAGGAATCCAAATTGTCAGCCCCATGAGAATTCATGCAGAGATCCATCAGACGGATTGTATGTGCTTACACCACAGCAGGGATTTGTGGGTTGACAGGAAGAGACCCCATACTCGCCCAATATAAGTTCCCAACCCAACTTGATTAGGCAAAGGAGTGGAGCTTTCATTGGTACACACAGCTCCTCCTACGGATATGGTTCTGCCTCAGGTGGAGAAAAGACCATATTCATACCGTAGCCAGCCTCCTCTTCGTCAGACCCATTTCAGAGAAACCGCAAAGGACTGTTTGTACCATCAAAACTCTTGTCTCAGAAGCATCAGCAAGGGCACCATAGGGTCAGATGCCACAAGAAGTCCTGCCGATGGCCCTGAGTCCAAGGGAGCCCAGCCCCACAGTTTCACCCCCTCTGTTGGTTGGCTTGTCTCACATGGCTTCCCTCCGTAACTCTTACTCAGCAGTTTTCTATCCTGTAATGTGTTTACTCTGAACTTTCAGAGGGGACAACTGATCCTGTTATTAATGGCAAAAAAGTGAATGTCACATCCTCCACTGACATTCACTGCTTATGTGAAGGGTTCAGGAAAGAAAACCTGATATAACCCAAACGCTTACTACTGCCAGGTTCTGGGGACACACAGTTTAAAAGGGCAATCCCTTTTAATCTCAAGATGACATCCAGCACCAAAGCCTGTAGGGAAATCATTCTTTCTCACGCTCTCTCACTTCTGACTCAGGTACCCTATGATGACTTGCGTTACCTGTTTGGTGAGATCATGTACGGTGGCCATATCACAGATGACTGGGACAGGAGACTCTGCAGAACCTATTTAGAGGAATTCATTAGGCCAGAAATGCTGGAAGGAGAGCTGTCCCTGGCCCCAGGGTTCCCACTCCCAGGCAACATGGACTACAGTGGCTATCATCAGGTAAGAAACTGCTGTGTCTGCAGCAATGTGACAGTCATGGAGGCCCCAAGAATTCCTCCTGACTGACGTGCACAACTCAGCATGCACATGTGCACTCTGGGAGCCAGGGAAGAGGCCCTCAGAGAGCTAAGTCTGAGTATATTTCAACTCACTCTCTGCCCCAAGATTACAGTGCTCAACCCAAGAGACTCAGGATTTCCAGCCTCAAATTAAAGATGAAATTGAGCTTGGAGATCTTTGTAACCTTAATGTTTGATTTCATAGTTCTACTTGTCAATCTTCCCTACAAATAACATCTGGGGCAGTTATCTACTTGTTTTGATTCAAGATGTTGACAAAAAACAATCTTAATGGGGGAAATTCTCAGGTAGCAATTTAGAGACCTCTGCATAAACTTTATCATTATCTTCACTGAAAGTGATCTTGTAGCCAGGTCACTTACTCCTCCTATTTCCTGTTGACAGCTATTGACAGAGGCACGCAAACTCACATGAGGGAAAGTCATTCTCCTTAAGATTTCTTTTAACTGGCATTTCCGTTTTTCCTGTGCTATTAGTGAAGTTATTTTTAAAGCATCCAGTTCTCTTTTTAACCTGCCATGAGAAATCTACTGAGAGACTGTTTTTTTGTGGGGGAGGAAAAAAGATTTTTAGATTTTTTTTTCAGCATTCTCGAAAGAACTAAAACTTACCAACATTTACAGCAAATTTGAGAGGAAACAGTTGTCATAGAAACTTAAGCTTTTAATTCATAAAACTTAAGAGTCATAACCATAGACGTCATTTGATCCAGAAGAGTCATACCTGTGAGAAGAAATTCAAAAGGGCAGCATCTGTGAGGAGGCTTGGTTGGTCACAGTAATCTGACTTCCACATATCCAACTGGCTGAGACGGAAGCCCTTCCTGGTGCTTCCCTGAAGTCTGTCAGATCAGAGATGGTTCTCGGGCACCTGCCACGGGCCCAGGGATGGGCTGGAGGAAGTGTGAAGAATGAGCAGCGTTTAAACTAGTCACAACACCAACACCGAGAAGCCTCAAAAGCCCCTTCGGGAGCTTTACTTGGAAGGTAGCTTCTTGGGGTTATAAAATGAATGTGAATGGGTAGGAAAAGCAATCAGTGAGGAAAGTGGCCTCCATAAACTGGGTAAGACTCTTAGGCTGACTAACCGTGGCTACCAGAATTAACGAGAGATGCATTTAGGCAGCACCGTGTTTTAAAATGCTTCAACTCCAATTTCGGAATTATTTTGTTTTTGTTTTGCTTTGTTTGTTTGTTTGTTTGTTTGTTTGTTTTTGGAGTGTAAGCCCTTCAGTTTGCAAGTAAACCATCTGCTTCCTCCAGCCCTGTCTCATGCTCATTTTGTACGGGAGTTGTGGGGAACTGGTCCCGTGTGAGGAGAAAATGGTGCTGAGTGGAAACGTGCCTGGTGTGTGAAGTAGACGGCGATCCACCAGTGGTGGGTGGTTCTGTGTCCCACAGAGGATCCGGCCCAGGGTGTGAGACAAGTTGGTTACTCTGGCCGATCTTGCCTTGGTTTCAGTATATTGATGCTGAGCTGCCCCCTGAGTCTCCCTACCTCTATGGCCTCCACCCAAACGCAGAGATCGGCTTCCTGACCCAGACATCGGAAAAGCTCTTCCGAACCGTGCTGGAGATGCAACCTCGGGACAGCCAGGCCGGAGACGGAGCTGGCAGCACAAGGGAAGAAAAGGTGAGTGTGGCTTGCAATAGTTTGGGGAACCCAAGGCTTGCAAGTAGATGCCTTTCTGCTAATATCATCCATAGTGGTAGTGTGACTAATATACACAAACCAGCTTAGATGCTCGCCTGCCCCAACAATCCCTCTCTCCCTACTTCGGCCCATCCCTGAGCCTCTGATTAAATCAGAGGAAGTCCTTGCCTTTGGGTTCTGCCAGTTCAAAGTCAGATTTTTGGTTTTTGTGCTGAAATAAGGGAAGGTCAGGGCTAAGCAGGAAGGGCTTGGGAGCTTCGATAGCAACTTCCAGATTCTTTGGCAAAGTAAATAATGATGCTGCAGAGTTGGCTGTAAAACCCTTCTCCACTCAGTTACTAACCAATAAGAAAAGCAACACTATCTCAGTGACATCTAAGGCAAGCAAAATGTCATTTTCCACAACACTAAGGGTTTTCAAATGTGATGGGCCACAGTTGTGAGACCTAAAACAGAAGGCCTAGTCATCTCTGTTGGTAAAGGTCGAATTGGTAGAACAATTTGACAAGAGCTGCCAAAGTTCAAAGTGTTCATATTTTCCACTCATGATTCTATTTCGTAGAAACCACCCAGCAAAAGCACCCAGAGTACACAGATTTTATGATGTATTTACATTTATTTATTGCAGAATTTTTATGGTGAGGAAATGGTGAATAAAACAGTTACAAGTAGAAGAATAAATTGGGTACATTGAAAGGGTGAAATAATACACACTTTAAATGAAGAAACCAATTTCATATGTAGCAACAGAAGGCTTTACTCCACATTTATAGGGAAGCCAGTCGCAATAGCACACACCTTTAATCCCAGAATTGGAGAGGCAGAAGCAGGCAGATCTCAGTAAGTTCAAAGTCAACCTAGCATACACAGCAAGTTCAGGCCAGCCAGGGTACAAAGTGGGACCCTGTATCAATAAGTAAATCAACAATAAAAGATTTATAGGGATAGGCCTGGATTCAATCCCCAGTACTGAGGAGAAGAAAAGATGTGTGTGTGTGTGTGTGTGTGTGTGTGTGTGTGTGTGTGTGTGTGTGTGTTGTAGACAGAGGGAGAGAAACTGATAGGCAATGGTAGTGGTTGGATGGGTGACGAGTGCATAAATAGTAATGGTTAAGTGAATGTGGCTGGCTGGATGATGACTAAGAAGAGAAACTGTTCTGTACATTGAAGAAAATGTGCAAACATTGGCAGCTTTACAGTATTTTCTGTCTTAAGAAGAAAAGATTCTAGAAGGCCTTTTTCCCCTGATATTTCTGATAAATGTGTATTACTTTCTCAAAAAGAAGGAAAAGCAGAGGTGTTGCTTATGGAAATGACGTTGACCTCACCCCTTGGAAGGCATCCCTTCTCTTTGAAGGACTCCAAGGCTCCCTGAGAAAAGGAGAGTCCTCTCTGTCTCTGCCCAGCTTCTCCCCATCCCCAGCTCCTTCCCAGGCCTTCACATCCTCCTGACTTGACAAGAGACAGGAGAGAACTCAGTGTCCCCATCCTTGTGTATTTTGGAGTAATGCCTCTAGACCATCTCGTCATCTCATTATGAGTCACAGCCAAATGGCCGCTCACTGATACAGGACTGTTTCTTCAATTCCACTCCAGAGAGAAATATAATATAAATTTAGCCATTTGTCTTCGGCTCTGGCAGCAGCTTTCAGGTACCATTAAAATTCCATTCCACTTTTTGCTATGATAGCAACCAGAGACCCATTGGCGTAGGATGATGGGCTCTTTTTTTTTCCCCTCCTACCATCAGCTCTTTTTCTGGGGAATGGATTGTGTGTTTGCAGTTCAAGGCAAGGTGTATATTAATCATCCTTTACATTAATATAGTCCTTTAAAGCTTTCAGATGCCACAACATCCATCAGCTCATTTGATTTGATCTTCAAGTCAACCCTCGGAGTTGGGGGAAGGGAGCCAACCAAGAAAGGCTCTAGTGGATGTGCTTACAGATGAAAACCTGAGGCCTAACTGACTTGCTTGCATCCCATGAAAACAGGGTTAACTCAGTCAGGGCTTCTTGGTTGTTAGCAATAGGTACAGATCTAGCTCCACTAAGCAAAACCTAGTTTCCTGTCAGATGAACCAATCAAAGGAAAGGCAAAGACAAGTGGCTCCAGGGTCTCAGGGTGGAAGAAGCCTGCAGGGTCCTTCAGGATCCCTCCCTCCTACTGGCTCCTTGGATCCCGGATTTTAAACTTTCATGCTCCTGAGAATATAATCTGATCCTTACTTGAGTAAGGAGAAGCTTGCACCAGCGACTCTCCAGAAAGATGGAGAAGACATTTCCCAAAGAAAGAGGTCTGCTCTGAAGGAAGGGATGGAGATGTCGAAGTGAACAAAGTGCGGATAGGCACAGGCCTGTAGAGCTCAGCTCTTACAGCTTGGAAAGGCTAGCATGTGCTCACCTGCTCACACCTTCTGGCTCCCCCCACTCTACTCTGCTGGCCATATGGCCATGACGTGTGCATAGCTTCACTTGTCTTTCTCTGCTAACGAACCTCCCAGGTTCACTCATTTCCTCCAAAAGAGCAGGCTCAGCCTCCAAGTGCTTGCCCCCAAATAACCCACAGTCTTTGTACCTCAGTTTCAATTTCCCAGGGTTACTCTAATTCCTCAGGCCTAATGAGCTGGTAGTTTGTAAAGGAACAGGAATTGTGGGAAGGTGTTAAGTGATAGATGACCATACCACTTTCAGAATTCACAAATTAAAAAAAAAAAAACCCACAGTATCACTGCATGGAAATACAGAAGGAAGTGAAGGGAATCCCCCAATATCCATGCCCCTCCCTATAAATGCCAAGGTCCCAAATGCCTTATGTCAATGGCTTAGTATCAGCATGTAAGCTCTGCACATCCTCTGGTAAACCGTTACACAGTGCTGGGCCTTATGCATTGCTAGGAAAGTGCTTTACTAAGGTATAGTTTATTCCATTCCATATGCCTTATGTCACCACTGGATTAGTTATAATGCCTAAAGTTGTGCAAATAGTTATACTGTGTTGTTTAAGGAATAATGACAAGATATGTTTGGATTTTGATCCCTGGTCGGCTGGATCTGGGGATGTCAGAACCACTGACGTGGAGAGCTGTCAATATGTGCTTGTGTGCTTTAGCCCCGCATGGCCCACAAGGGGCATCCGAGGCCAAAGATCCACTTTAGTTCCTATAGCTAATCAGGTCAGCTTGTGAGTTTCTCAACGTTAATTTTTAGAATCCTTTTCAGGCTGGTCACACAAGTCACAGGGACTGGCCAGCCTCTGGAGAGAAGTGTCCTGAGGTCATTCCTCAATCCTGGCTTAGCTGACCCAAGCAAGCAAGCCAGTGTGTGATGAGAGGAAAGACAGCAGGTGGTGGGTGACCATCATGTAGTGTCCATTATAGGGGGATAGAATCCCTTGAATGTTTTTTATTATATTAACTCTTAGAGATTTTCAGACAATGTATTTTGATCATATTTACCCCCTACTACTTTCTGGAACTCAACCCAAATTTGGAACTCCATCTCCGTATACCCTAAGCATCATGGGTTTTGTTGCTTCTGTCATGGTTGGTTTTTAATAATCACCTCATGTAGGGCTGGGAGTGGACTGGCTTCATCATTTGCAGGTCTTTTGCAAGCAACCACAGCTGCTACAAATTTAAAAATACAACCGTCCTGCCATGTCCTGACACTGTTTTGCTTAGGTTCTCGCCAGCTTCCAGCTATTACAATCTTTACCCCCTTTCCTGCCACGCTCCTGATCCCTGCCGTGGAGTGATATAGATGCCCCACGTGTGACTGAGCACATCACAGTCACTGACTGGTCTTGAATTTCTACATCAACCCTCATCCACTGCACAAAGCAGCTTCTCTGAGGAGGTTGAAGAGCTTCACTCACCTGTGGGCAGAGAGACGTGAATTTAGAAGGTAGTTTGATAGTATGGCCATGTTAAATTAATTAATAAAAATAGGGGCATACTACCCCTGGGGCTTTTGAGCCCCCCACCCAAAAGAATCAGATCCATATAACTTGAGTAAAGAGAAGCTTGTACCCATGACTCTCCAGAAAGATGGGTAAGCCATTTCCCAAAGAAGAAAGAGGTCTGCTCTGGAGGGAGGGATGGAGATGTCAAAGTTAACAAAGCCGGATTTACCATATGAGGCCAGTGTTTCCATGGAGTCCCTTCTTAGCTCTGTGTTTTCTGTCATGGAACAGGTCAAAGCCTTTCTGGAAGAAATACTGGATAGGGTGACAGATGAATTTAACATCCCAGAGCTAATGGCTAAGGTGGAGGAACGCACCCCCTACATTGTAGTTGCCCTCCAGGAGTGTGAACGCATGAACATCCTGACCAGAGAGATCCAGCGCTCGCTAAGAGAGCTGCATCTTGGTTTACAGGTGAGTGAGAGGGACATAGCTGGAGGACATGGCTGGATCCGACAGGGACAGAGTGACAGACAACAAAGGGCAGGGGCACTGAAGGGCAACTGCTCCAAAGCCACAGAAATGCCTGAAACGTGTCGCTCCACAGAAGCCAGACTGGCTATGCAGACGTCTGAAAGAAGGAGCATAGTATTCATCCCTGTTCAATAGTCTTCTATGTTTGTGAATGATGACATGCATGTGTCTACACTGACATCGTTAGTAAAAGAGTTATAATCTCTGGTGGGAGGAGCAGCTCAGTGGTAGAGCTTGTCCAGCATGCACAAGGCCCTGGGTTTGATCCCCAGTATCTCAGAATGTGCCTATAATCCAGAAACTTGTAGCTTACATTGAAAGCTTAGTCAAGCCCTCAAAGTCCAGTCTAGTCCAATGTCTAGTTTTGGAAGTTATACAATGATGGCACTGTGTGTGTGTGTGTCTGTGTGTGTGTGTGTGTGTGTGTGTGTGTGTGTGTGTGTGTGTGTGTGTGTGTGTGTGTAAACAAACTACCAAGCAGTAAAAAAATCTAGAGTTATTTGTTTTTTTTCTTTTAATCTCCATACCCCCACACATACACACTATGGGCAGGGGGAACTAATATGGCAGACGAGATGGGTAAGCCCAGGCTGTTGAGGGCAGGCAGCATTTGATGGCTTCCAAGTTCCATGCCAGCGTATAATCAGATACGCTGATGGATGTGAAGCAGCCCCTTGCCTCTCGTACTTTGCACCTCAGGTACACAGTAGCAATTCTCTTGAGTAGGTTTGCTGCCATCATAGCCTACTGAAGCCTGCGATTTGGCACAGGCTGTACCCGTTTGACTTCTAATATGTTCATTCATTTTTCTTCTAAGAACCTTCACTGCGCCTCTGTGTAGTCTGTCATGAAGAATGCCTGGGCAGAGATAGGGAAGCAGTGTGGAGTTTCTCTCCCTCAGTTTAGCTCCCACAGTATTGATTGATGGGCTCTGTGGGCAGATCTCAACACTCTGTGGGGAAGGACACAAAGATGCTGACATGGATGCTTGCCTTCCCTGCAAGACAGCCTGATAGAAGGTTCATGAGCAGATGCTAGAGGAGGAATCAGAAAGAGGCCCATGAGATAGGAGAGGAAGGCATAGAGAGGCCTTTGAGGAAGGGTGAACAGGTACACTGAAGGACAAAATAACAGGGCTGCTAGAGACCACAGCAGAGGACCTAAGAGCCTGTTCTAAAAGTCCATCTGCTGTGCCAGAAGCAAACATTTCACATGTTTGATAAACTTCTAGAATGTGATGGAACAACAACCTAGAAGTGAGGAACCTGTATGACCTGGAGGGTATTTTCCAGTCAGAATCCTCTTGGGAAACAGTTTTATGCAGATGGTTCCCAGAGTGGCCTGGTCATCAGACTCATGTAACACATTCTCCTATCTCCATCTGCATCTACCAGTCTGGTTGTCCTCCCTAATGACCCCAAGATGAGGCCTTGTTAACAGCACCAGATGACCCTGGGAGTGAGTACAGCTTCCGTGGAGGAGGGGAGGCAGAAGGAAGCCAAAGCAGGGAAAGCATTTAGACTTAGAGAAAAGGGGAGCAGCAGAGGAAGGAAACCCCAGGAGGAAAGCTGCAACAGGAGGGCCTCCCAGAGGGATGTACACCAGAACTGCTAGATGGACCAGTGGGAAACTCTGCTTCCAAGCTAAGCAGGGGTTTAGGTGACCTGACAACCTAGCAGGAACAAGAAGAGCTAATGCTGCTAACATTTCCCCTTTGTCCCTTACCCCTTCTCCGCAGTCACTTCATGACTTGAGGCTACTGCTGGCTCAGTGTAGGAAAAAGTGGGTGTCTCCAGCCTCCTGGCACTTAAGTCAAGCCAACTGTCATCCCAAACTAGGCAGCACAGTCACAAAATGCCTGACCCTTTGAGTTATTCACCAAACACCCTCAGCCTTATGATAAAAATGTTTCTGTTCCCAGTAAATCAGGACTGGCTGTAAGACCACCTATACCAAAAGTCCTAGCTGAGCTATGAGATACAGCCCTGCAGGTCTGTAGCAGCTCAAAGCACAAAGCATGCAGACGGGGGTGGGGGGGAAGGAGGGAAGAAATCTGGGGGAAAGCCAGCTGGCCATAGACATGTCCCACAGAGAGAATTTCTCTTGAGAATTCACCAACATGAGACACCTGGCTCTCAGTCTTTCTAGGTGTTCTGATTCCCATTAGCCAGATGCACTAAAGCCTGATCTACAAAATTTCTAAACGCTGATTTTTTTTTTTTTTTTTTTGGTGGGGGGAGGAGAGGGAAGCATTATAACTAGTTGTAATTTTCCAAGGAGCATACACTGAGAAAAAGAAGACTAGAAAATTCTCTTCCTACAGAGGTACACATGAGAATCCAAGTTTTTAGACCTGTCCAATACAACAGATACTAAAGTAAAGGGCATATAGATTTCAAAGATAAAAGACCAAAAGCTGTAAAGTGTGTCATTAAAAATTTGATTGTGGGGCTGGAGAGATGGCTCAACAGTTAAGATCACTGGCTGCTCTTCCAGAGATCATGAGTTCAATTCCCAGCAACCACATGGTGGCTCACAACCATCTGTAATGGGATCCAATGCCCACTTCTGGTGTGTCTGAAGTCAGTGACAGTGTACCCACATACATGAAATAAATAAATAAATCTTTAAAAAATTTTTTGATTGTATATCCAAATGTTTTCTATTTTAGGTATATGGCATTAAAAAAGAGGCATTAGGAAAATTAGACTTGCCTCTTCCATGGTTTGAAACACAGCTGCCGGAAAATCTTGGAATCCCAATGGGTCTCGTCTCCCTTGGCTAACCCGGCATTGGGCATGCCTGGAACCTCGCATTGTTCAAATAACTGATGACCTTAGTTGTTTTTCCCTGTGCTTTATCTTTTTCTAAGGCTGCCCCCTTGTTCAAATGCAAAGGCTGCCTGGCCGATGTTGGGTCTTGACTCCTGCACACTGTTGACTTCAGATCAAATCCAGGGGAGCATCTTGCTCTGACTCTTTGACCATCCTAGGCCTGATGCCTTTGGCTATCTCCTTCTCTACCAGAGATTCAGACGAGCTGGCCACTGCCCACTGCAGTCTGGAACCCATAGTGGAAGATGTGGGACCCTTACCATTCTATTTCCTTCCCATCTCTGGCTTTCCTGCTGACGTGTGTGAATGAAAGCCAGGGCCAGGGAGGATGATGTGTGTACTTGTCTACAATCCCAGCACTGGAGAGGCAAGATTACAAATTCAAGGCCAGTTTGAACTATGGAGTGAAACTCTATTTCTAAACACTAAGGATAGGAGAGATAGTTCAGTGATGCGGTGCTATACCTACAATGTGTGAAAGCACAGGCTCAAGCCCCAGGATTGGCTGGGGTGGGGTGGGGTGAGGTACAGCTGGCTACAAAGACCATTTTCCTGAGAATGGATAGAGAGCGGACCTTGAGCCCTCAGACAGAATGGAGCATGAAGCCCTGAAGGGACGTGTCATCTCCAGCCTGTCCTCTTTGGACTCAATGTCTCTGCTGCCTTGTGAACACAGCCTGGCTGCCAATGACCTTCCAAATGGAGGTTTCTGGGCTCGCCTACCTCCTCCCTTACCTTTAGTCTGACTTCAGCCTATGAATCTAGCTTCTAACACACTGTGACTCAAAGGAACGAGAGCCTATAGGGAGAAATAAGGTTTTCACTCTATTGTATCAAAGAAAGATTATGAAAGCATTTATTTATAGGGATGAATAAAATAGATAAGGTCACAGACACGCTGCCTTCACCATACCTGGAAAAGGTGCCACATGGACTGCAGTGTGTTCTCCCAGTTTCCCATTCGTGTGGAAACCAAGGAAGTGTGTCACAGGTCTGGGAGTATTTTAAAGTTTTTTTTTTAAAACCCATGTGAGCAGGTATGTTTAGAAAGTAATCAGTGCTGCTCAGACCCAGGCTAGGGAAAGTTAGGAAACCATTTTCTTTACTGTATCACAGTTTTTAAGAAGAGCCCTAGTAGGGGCTGCTGACCGCCCATCCATTAAGAGCACATGTTGTTCTTGTAGAGGGCCCAAGTTTGGTTCTCAGCACCTATGGTGGGCTATAACTTCAGCTCCAGACAGCAAATGCCCCCTTTTGGCCCCTGCAGAGACTGAATGCAGACACATTTGACACATAGACACATTTGCGCATACACACGATTTAAAAAATGAAAATGGGCCCTGGTGATCAGAGTTTGGCCCTAGTCTCTTCCTATCCACCTACAACAGCCTCTACCTCGCCGGCAACATCTTAGGAAAATGTCCTTTTTTTGTTTAGGACAAACTGTACTCCCCTGGGCCTAAGAAGGCAATACAGATACACTTGAATTGGCATTGTTGCCTCCCAGCTCCCTGAAGATTGATCCTTTCTACTTCTGCTCAAAGTAATGAAAATACCTTGGTTCAGAAACCACATTATGAGGTGGCTCTGATTCCACAGTAGTTCCTGCTTCTGTGGGAACGTGGGGAAGCCTAGTAGGCATGGCATTCTTTCAGTTTCTCTTACTTGGCATTCAAGTTAGTCAGTGCAAATCGTTGTCAGAATACATTACAATATCATAAGATGTGGGGAAAATGTTAAGGCATTAAATTTCCTATTTTGTGTACCTTTGTTGTCAAAAGGAGGTTAGATTTCTGAAGGGTGTTAAGCATTAAGCATTGCATTTAAAAAAATTAGACCTTATTTTTCTAGCATGGTTTTGAGGTTCAATTACAGATTCACATCAAGCCCTTGTCCCACCACACAACATCCTCCTAGCATCCCCAAAGTGTGTACTCACTAAGAACACATTTCACTTGGGGATCTCTCGTGGTGTTGCCCTTCCTAGGGGGTTCCATAGAGCCTGGTTTCACAGCTGGTCCCATCTGTGGGACAGGAAGTCTGTTTGGATCTGTGTGTGTGTGTGTGTGTGTGTGTGTGTGTGTGTCCGGGAGAGGTACACACACACACACACACACACACACACACACACACACACACACACACACGTTTGCTCTGGGATACTTTGTTTTTCATAATAATCAGTTACTTTTGTACATATCCTCTTAACCAGATTAGCAAGTAAATGGTGATGCTATAGTCACATTATACTGTTTTTCTTAAGCTGTACCATGCCCTGGCAAAAGTACAAACCTTCACATAGACACATTTGCGCGCACACGCATGATTTAAAAAATGAAAATGGGCCCTAGTGGTCAGAGTTTGGCCCTAGTCTCTTCCTATCCACCTACAGCAGCTGTAACATAACATTCTACAGTCTCCATCAATGGAAAATTTGCCTTTCCACTCAGAGTAGGAACAGTCTGCGAAACCAATTTCATACCCAGGCTTATCCTGTACATCTCTGCTGTACAGAACATACCAGGACATCAGCTCTACCCCATTCTCCTACCTTTCCTCAGCCCCTTTATGTATTACATATTCACAAATGCTCTGGGTATCCAGGAGACCCAGCTGAAATTTTACTCCTCCTGACAAATGAGAAGACCAGCATCCTTCTCTTCCCTGTTATGCCATGTGACTTCCTTACCCTCACTTGGACTAGGATGTAAGTCGAAGCAAAAGAACCATGCATGTTGAAGCTTCTCTGATGCTCAGAACATCCATGTCTGACTGACCACATATGGCTAATAGGTGCATGCAATGCTGCCAATAGGAAGTGTTAGCCCATGAAAGGGTTATTGACTTTGCCAGAACTACCATGGGAGCTTTCAGTATCCAGGCCCAGTAACTGCACTGGAATTCGGCTACATCTGTGCTGCCACTGCTTTGTGGAGCAGCAATGCATTGCAGCAGCAGCAGCTTTCTCATTATTACTGCCCTTGTGCAGCTGTGGGTACTAGGCAGGTTCTGAAGCACCAGCCTTCATTAGACAAATTCTGCAAAGCAACTACAAGACAGAACCACACTAGCAGCCTGCACCGCTGCAGTCAGCTCCCGCCTGAGTCAGAAGACACAAAGGCCAGTGCTCCCTGAGACTTCTGCCTCCTTAACTCCTTTTCTTCCTTTTGGTCTTTAGGGGGAGCTGACCATGACCAGCGAGATGGAGAACTTACAGAATGCCCTATATCTAGATGTGGTCCCAGAGCCCTGGGCCAGGAGAGCCTACCCTTCCACAGCAGGCCTTGCAGCCTGGTTTCTGGACCTGCTTAACAGAATCAAAGAGCTAGAGACCTGGACAGGGGACTTCGTGATGCCCTCAACTGTGTGGCTGACGGGCTTCTTCAACCCCCAGTCCTTCCTGACTGCCATTATGCAGTCCATGGCTCGCAAGAATGAATGGCCACTAGACCAGATGGCCCTGCAATGTGATGTGACAAAGAAGAACAGAGAGGAGTTCCGGAGCCCTCCTCGGGAAGGGGCCTACATCTATGGGCTCTTCATGGAAGGCGCCTGCTGGGACACACAGGTATAGTCTGCAGACAAGCCAGATGACACCTTGGGGTGGGCTTGATGCCATGCACATTGACTGTCCGGTGCAGTGCTCCGGAATCTTTTTACCTAGGTGCCCTTTCTCTCCTTGAGAGCTTTTTTTAAACCTACCCAAGAGCAAAGGCTCAGAAGAGGGAGAAGAGTGTGCTGAAAATGAGACCCATGCAACCACGCTAGCTGGATCTGACCTTTGCACCTCCATTTATTAATCATGTGGCTATGGTCTAGTGTTTCCTCTCAAGAGCCCCATTGACCAAACTGCAAAATGGGAGAACGGCCACTGTGAAATCAAATGGGTTTCCATGTAAGAGAATTGGACTGCATCTGGTCCGCAGACAGCTGACATAGATTCCATGGTACTGATTGTTGGCCTTTTTGCTCGGATGGGAAGCTATTCTGGGACTCAGAAGCCCAGGAACCACACACATCTGAGGGGAGAAGCTGGCCCAATGGAAAGGTATCCCAAGACACTGGGGTGCAGGAACTACACAGCTCTGAGGTGGGACAGTGTCCCACTGGAAAGGCATCCTGAGACAGGTGAGCCCAGGGACCAAATGGCTCTGAGGAAGCCTCAGCAGAGGCAGTCCAGATCCTGGGGGAAGGGAAACCCCAGCTGAGGAGCTCAGGAGACTCAGTCCTGCTGCTGCTTCCCCTCTCTTCATTGCTTGTCTTCCTCCAATGAGAGTCACACCAGGCAGCAAATCTCAAAAGATCAGAGGCTCCAGAGCGGACAACAGGGAACGGGACAAAGTGCAGTGATTATTATATAGGGGTTCTTGGAGGGTGGAGCTTTCTAGGGTGGAGCCTTCCAGGATGAGCACTGGTAGGATTTCAAGTCCTGAGCTTGGGGGAACTCAGGGATTGGTGCGTTTTGTTCAGACTTTTTGCCTGAAATTAGCATACTCTTGGGAGGGTCCTGTTAAGGGGCTAGAGATGACCTTTATGACAGTTAGGTCTGGGGAAGGGCCTGCTGCTGCAGCTCTTCAGGCAGGGCCCTGGCCACTTTCCTGCCTTGAGGGTTTATAAAGTTTACAAAGGGAGTCCACCTCTGCGAAAGCCTTTCCCGCAGCATAGGTGGTGTGAATATCTAACATTGCTGGCAACTGGTAATGGGCACCTCTTTCTGGAGGAATGAATATAATCCGAAACTAATATTATTAATCCTTAAGAACACTGACCCATTAACTTTTAAAGGGCTGGCTTTATGGTACGTTAAAAACAGCCTAAGTTTGGCCTGCTCTTCCTCAGCTTGAACGTTCTGTCCTGTGGACAAACGGCAGTCCCTCTGTTCACTAGTTTCTATTCTCCACCATGACTCTGAAAGAACTAGAAAGGCAAATCATTTTAATACATTTCATGAAAATAAACCAAATTATTCTGTTCATTAAAAAGGGCAGGTCAGAGGCACATGGTAAAGGGATCAGCAGACCCAAAAGGTCCAAGGGGCACTTCATGAAGCACTCAGCACCACCTGTGGTAAGGAAGAGTCCTGTGGTTGGAGAGAGTTTGGGACAGCAGCAGGTTAAGTGTCTTCCGAAAACTCGAGAAAGTCTCACCTTCATTGTGCTTGCTGCAAGTCCAAGTTTATCTGGCTAACAACTCTTTTGTTCCTGAGAACATCTTAGAATCGGTAGTCTTTATAGCCAATTAGATAGTGGTCTTTGATTAGTCTACTGAGCCCTCCCAGAAAACCATAAGACAACCCAATCTGAAAATAGCAAAGACCCACCTTGTCCCCAGTTACTGGAGTGGAAAAAAGTACTTCCTTACAAAAAGTTGAAATGCCCCAGAGGTAACAAAATATCAAAGAGGTAGCAACTGTGTGTAGCCATAACCTCAAATCTAAAAAGCATGTGCTGGCAGAAATTGCATTCCCTTCCCTGTCTAGAGCTCTAACATGGCATCCGCCACATACTTGCCCTTCATATTCTGATAAAGTGGATATATGAAAGAGGGAGAATCCATCTGAAAATAGATTAATCTGTACAGGATAGATAACCTTTAGAGCTCAACATCAGCAATTGACTTTAAAGCCAGTTGTAATATCACATGCTTATAATCCTAGCACTCAGGAAGCTGGCAGAAGAATGAGTTTAAGTACAGCCTCAGTTACACAGCAAGACTTCCCTTTCAAATAAATGAACAAACAAAAGAGATGATTTGTGTTAAGCACAAAGACATGTATTTTTAAAGTAGGAGAGAGTTTCCATTGTAGGTTATTGGGAGAACCCTGAAGAGTGGGAGGGTTCGGCCAGAACCTGGGGAATGCTGGCTGCCTGGACTCTGGGACTAAAGTGGCTCTCTTCACATTCTTGTTCTTAGGCTGGGATCATTGCAGAGGCAAAACTGAAGGACCTGACACCCCCCATGCCTGTGATGTTCCTCAAGGCCATTCCGGCAGAGAAGCAAGATTGCCGAAGCGTCTATGCTTGTCCTGTGTACAAGACTTGTCAACGGGGACCCACCTATGTGTGGACTTTCAATCTGAAGACTAAAGAAAACCCTTCCAAGTGGGTTCTGGCTGGTGTTGCCTTGCTTCTCCAGATTTAGCATCTTTAAGAGACTCTGGGAGAAGAAAGGAGGGTCACTCACAGCTCCCTGACAGGCAAGCAGGTGATTTCTTAGAAGAAATCATAGGCATTAAACCTCTGTAGAATTTCTCTAGAGGACTGGGAGCGCCTCAAGTGAGGCTGAGTTCTTAGAGTCAGCCCAGAAATAGTGGGGGAACTTTGAGTAGTAAATTTCTCAAATAAAGTGGTTTACTCAACTATTCTAAAATCTGCTGTCTTAAATAATGGTAAAGAGGCCAAGACGAGCTGGTAATGACCACAGACCTTGTTACACAGCGCAGTCCTGGATGGACCTTTGTGCTCCAGCTCCCAACACCTCCCACGGACAGGCAGTTCCCATCGATCGTAATCTGCATGACATCACTGCTTGGGAAACACTGCCCTGTTTAGAAGTCTTAGTGTTACAACACTAGCATTTCTCTGTAAACAGCCAGAGTAAGTACCCAAGGCTTCACAAGCCACATTCTTGGCTAGAAACCCTCTATATGGCCGCAGCCTAGACATGTAACCAAGTGGGTGTGGCTGCATTCCAGTAAGACTCTAACAAGATCACCTCTGTGGTAGTGGCTGTCATATGGCACCTGTCACAGTGGCCTGTGGTTAAGTCAGGCATCTACCAAATAACCTTCCTACTCACTGTTTGCTGAGGATACATCTGTAAGAATGCAAGCAGATCCCATTAGCTTTGCTATTCTGAACACTCCTCATGAGACCCCCAAGGAGAGGCTTAGACCACGAAGCTACTCACCTGAAGCTTTCCAGATTTCCCACTGTGCACACCTCCACTGGATACTAAATGGCTGTGCAGTTTTGATGGGTTTGACACACTCTGTCAAGTGACTCTGGTAAGGAAGGTCCGGAGGAGCGGGGGTCATCCTTCCTCTTTCTTCATACCCTTGCAGCAGTATTTAATTTCTATTAGACAGTGCTTCATGAGATACAAGAGGACTTGTCAGAGCAAAGCTGGAATCCTACTTTATATAGTTTCTGACTCAACTTGGTAAGGTTTAAAAAAAAATGGGAAAGGGGAATTCTTTAGGGAAGAAGAAGGTGGTAATCCAGAAGATGGAGGGAAGTAGATAAAACAGCAATAAGGATGGCTGAAAAAGCCACAAAGAATCATACTATTATTAAAAACTATAATACACATAATTCCGCATATAAATATGGGTACAGTTTTAGTGAACTTTTCTCATCTAAACTGACCCCCAACAGCATGCATGAGAAGCTGTCTTTTGCGGTTGTTGGTCAGGGCTACCCCAGTATTGAGCCTATTATGTCATTGTTCTTACTCACCACCAGGTGGAGGTTCCTTTTGCTGAATACGACGCACGTCAGAAACAGGGCACAGACCCCTGAGTTACAACTGACCTGATCTGAGAACTAACTTTCTTAGTACCAGAAGGCTCAGTGCAAGTTCCCAGAGATGCGAGGCAACCAACAGTCCTAGCCAGCTCTAACGCCTGCCAGCACAGCACTTACAGACCACTCCAACAGCCAGCATGGCACAGCAACCCTGCGGGTATGGTAGTGGCACACACAACCCTGGCAGTCACCAACAGCTCTCGAACCACTCAACAGGAGGCCTAGCTAACTACTCAGCACTAGCAGTGGTCATTAGGGGCGATTCTAACATCAGGACAGAGATACACGCATGCACGCATTCACATGGTGAAAACAGAGGCCATGAACTTGAATGGGAGTGGGGAGGGGTACATGGGAAGAGGGACATGGGGGTGTTGATAGAAGTTTCACTGTACCAAGGCAGGAAACTTTGAGATATACAACTTGTGATTACAAGGACAAATGGGCAGGTCAGACATATATATGCTAATAAAGTCCTAGGCAGTATTAAAAACGAGATCGATACTATTGATTTCTTCCTAACACCCTACGGGCAAACAGAGGTAATAAAGAACATTTTAAAACATAAAACAGTCTGGCAATAATAATCGTTCAAGAAGGAAGCTAGGAGAAAGGAGGATACTTGAAGCATGCGATCACGTGGCAGGCAGACTTACCTAAGGCAAAGGTTGCCCAGCATGGCCCGGGCTTTTGCTTTCTAGTTCCTTTCTGCCACATTACCAACCTGCTAGGTTTCTATGGGCTGGTCCTGGAGCTCAGTGCCCACATAGGCTCTTCTATGAAAACGGTTTATTCAGAGGTGAGTCAAGACACAGTGAAGAACACAGCAGATACAAGGAAGATAGAGACCAAGTGAGCTCAGTTTATTTCAAATAAGGGACAGTTAAACATGAACTCTGCACCTGTCTGACAAAGACGGCGTGCACTCGCAGGCCACACTGCCTCCCCTTTTGTGACAGCCTGCTCTAGAAGCCCAGTTCTAAAGCTCATCTGAGTTTCCCGTTGCCAGCTGCGACTGTGGCTACGCCAGTCAGGTTCTCTCTCATCCGAGAGAGCTACTAAAGCCATTACCTCCATGGCATGCCTTTCCCAAGGGGTCCAAAATAGGAGGCCAGCTGAAACAAACAAACACTGTTTCCTTTTCCTGGTGCAAAAGGAAAAACTAAGCACACTTAACTGAGAACAACATCTCCTCCACATCAAAGTGTCCGGCTCCTCTCCCTGCAACACAGAGAAGAGGAGGTCTTTCTGGTCGAAGTTCCTCTAGGAGGATCTGAGCAGGGTTGCAATGGACCGCAGTGTCTGGGGGTGTGGCTATGGGCAGGGCTTCTTCCCCAAGTGTGATCTCTGATGCTTGTCAAGGCTGGAGCTCCAGCTGAACCGCTTGCCGCAGTGTGTACATTTATAAGGTTTCTCACCTGTATGAACCCTTTGATGTCTATTGAAGTTTGACCTCTGAATAAAGCTTTTCTCACAGATGGGGCATTTATAGGGTTTCTCTCCCGTGTGGATTTTCTCGTGGTGGCGCAAGCCTGAGAAGTCACTAAAGCCTTTCCCACAGTAATCACATTTACAGGGCTTCTCTCCTGTGTGAGTTCTCTGATGTTTCACAAAGTCTGAGCTTCGTAGAAAGGCTTTTTTGCAAATGCGGCAATGAAAGTATGTCTCTCCGGTATGAGTCCTTTGGTGAAAAACAAGCTGTGAATTCCTATAGAAGGTTTTCCCACACTCTCTGCAGGTGGGCAGTTTCTGGGCCATGGGGGCTCTGGCCTGGCCCTTCTGAGAGGCCTCTCTCTTCTCCTCTAGCCACAAGGCAGACAGCTCTCCCGAAGAAGAGCTCTGTATGTGCTGACCTAGCTGTTTCCCAGAGCCCCTTTCATGAGGAAAGAGATGTGCCCCAGTTCCCTCACCCTGAAGGTTTTCCAGAGCCTCTGGGACACTCTCTCCTCCAAAATGATGCGGCTCACTCTCACCGAAGAAATCACTCAAGGCAGTCTGTGGTGGAGCCTCTCCTGGTGCCTGATCGAAAACATCCAGACATCCCTGGTCCCTGTGATTTTCCAAGTTTAGGTTCTCTTTGTCATTTTCTTGTCTGTCTTCTGAAAGGACAAAGAAGGTTTAAATGGCAGTAAGTGCTATGCCCTGTCACCTGACTGATGCAAGGATGGTGTTAGGCAAGCATCATGTCTCTTTCTACTCAGAGGGATCAATGAATGTGGAAGAAACTGTCACCCAGGTGCCTGAGCACTCCAGGCTCACTCTACCTGTGCTGAGTTAAAGGCTAAATCACTTGGCTCTGGAGCAAGCCACTCACCCTGAGGAGCACAGGCTTTTCTGGGCTTTTCTGATCCCTCCACAAGCAAACGGTATGCACTTCTTAAGGGCCAAAAACCCAAATGTTACATACAATCAGTGCTTGTTAAGATGGTTGGTTTTCCGTTAAAGGTTTATTTTTACTATCTGTAATTGTGTGTCTGTAAGCATGTTTGTGTATATACAGACATGAGTGCAGGTAACCAGAGAGGAGCTGGAGTCACGCTCTGTGAGCCCCCTGACACGGGTGCTGGGAACCAAACTCAGGCCTTCTGCAAGAGCGGCACGCGTGCTCTCAACTGCTGAACCAGCCTCTCACCCCAAGATTTTTATTTGATTATATATAAAAAATGAACACAGTAAGAATTTAGGAAGAGAAAATAAACACATGTGAGAAAACCCAATCAACGCCATCAGCACTATCAAACGTGATGACATATGTGAGACTGGGCTCACTACGTGGCCCTGGCTAACCTGGGACTTTCATTGGCCAGGCCGGCCTCAGACTCCAAGAGATCTGCCTACTTCTGGCCCGAGTGCTGGATTAAAGGGGTGTGTGTGCCAACGCCGTGTCTGGACTTCCAGTCTAATTTCACTTGCAGGCACATATGCATAACCTACTTTTAGATATAACTGATGTCATATTGAACACAGTTCTATATCTGGCTAGATAGCATTTATATAGTAAATAATGACCCTGGTCTATTTAATATTTAACATGAATTCTCATATAAGAAACCTAAATTTTTTGGGGGGAGGGGCAAGTATTGAGATAAGATTTCTCCGTTGTCCTGTCTGTCTGAGAAGTAGGTCTGTAGGCCACACTGGCCTTGAACTCGCAGAGATCTAAATGCCTCTGTCTCCTAAGTGCTGAGATTTAAGGCGTGCACCACCATTGCCTGACTGAGAAACCTAAAATTTAGTTAATAAACTTCGTTAACGTTTTATTGCATTCATAATTGTATTGTAGGTTCAATACAATTAGGCTACATTGTGCCAAACTAGCTATCTAGAGCAGTTCTATGTGCCTTGCTATGTGTATATATGTTTTATGTACGAATTTTTGGTTTTGCTATGTTGCCCAGGCTATCCTCAAACTCTTCAGCTCGTGATACTCCTGCTTAGCCTTCTGGGTTCCTAGGAATTTAAATACTGGACACCACACCTAGCTATAAATGCTTTATTAACTTCTGTAAGCAATTATGCTTTTTCTCTTTTCTGATTATTATTTATAAAGCATCTGGTAAAGACTTTATGTTTTTATTTTGGTTCAAAGGTTTATTTAAACTTTTTAAAATTACTTTATCCTTATAAATCCAAGATTCTATTCAGCGCCAGGCATAGTATCATACACCTACGATCCCTGAGCGGGGAGGTGAGAGGCAGAAAGATCACAAGTTCAAGGGCAGCCCGGGCAACACAGCAAGACCCACCTTTTAAAAAGAATCATCCTGAGCTGCAGAGCAAGTTCAGGGCCAGCAGCTCTACATAAGACTGTCTCGATAATTTAAACCAAATTAAACAAAAATAAACTAAAGAAACAAGAGGTTGTTTTCTTCTCTCTTTTTATTTTTACCTTACCAGTGGCCTGCCAGGTCTACACACCTAGCAGAGATCTAGGCCTGAACACGTTTGTTCAAGACATAGTCCCATCTATTGTCTTTAAAGAAGAGCCAAGTAATAGCCACCATGAAAATTATAATCAATATATTGTGAATTTAGGAATTCCCCACTGTGGAAACGTAGGCCCTTAATCATGTACTTACTACAGTAAATATCATTGTAATGAGCAATTCACTTCAGAAGTGTTTGCCTATTTTCTGATCAATGCCTTAAAGGAATTCCTCAGAGTACAACTGGGATACCTAATGGCTTGAACATTACGGTTTGGTTTTGTTTTTTAAATTGTTCATAGATTTATTAATTTTATTTGTATGTGCCCACATGTGTGCACCACACATACTCAGGAGCCTACGGAGGTGAGAAGAGGATGTCGGAATGCCAGAGACTGGCATTACAGATAGTTGTGGGCTGCTGTGCAGATCCTGGGAGCCAAACCCAGCTCCCTCAACATGAGCAGTAAGACTCCTAAACCACTGAGCCATCCCTCCAGCCCCACAGTTATTAATACCTGCTGGCAGCCTACCTTTCAGAAGGTACCATCCTCTAGTATGCTGTTAAGCAGGAGAAATGGGGAGGATGTGAATACTTGAGTACTGAATGCTTTTTCTACGTACGCTATGTAGATCAGTGGAAAATAGATTTTTGTTATTTTAAATGTTAATTCCTCAGTGATAAAGGATAAATCTTTTCTCTCCCACATCTGGGAGCTACTTTTTATACTCCAGGACTGCTGTCCACATTTTACTGAAAAGGGTAATTTGTTTTCATCAACTTGCTTTAACTTCTGCTTTTTTAAGAAAAATAAAACAGACCATCATTTATCTATCAAGTTCACGAAAATGTTTTATACCAATTTAGTTGCAGTAATTTTGTTTGGAGTTATTTTTATATAGAGATTTTTTTTTTTTACTTTATTAGCAAATTATTATATGTCTGTTATCTTTTCCTCAAAGATTTCTTTTATCGTCTCTCTGCTTAAAAAATGTTTCCAATCCAAACAGGATGCAAATAAAATACCCACTCATGTCTTTTTCTTTGTATCTACTATGCAAATTATCTTTAAAAAACTGATTTCTAACTTATTTTGTTAAGCAACGTAGGCAAAGCTCTCAGTAGCTGCCTTACAGCTCTGCACTGAGAAGCCATTCCTGCCCACGGTTCCCTGCTACCTCCTTCATCAGAAGAGAACCTGACAGCCTCGCACCTGTTACGATTTCTACCTAGGAATCACATAACAGGTTTGGGGGTTTTGTTTTGTTTTATTTTTTGCTGTTGTTTTATTCCCTGGGTACTGAAGACGCAGTATACAACTTTTTGAGGCTGACCCTGCTGATCTGCTTTCACTCTGAACTGTCCTTCTGTGTGGTCAAAGAAAGAGCACTTCTCTGTCATGACTTCTGCACTTGCCGTTATTACACATCTGGCCGTCTGCCCAACGGTTGAGTTTTCCAACTGGTCCTTTCCTATCTTGTCGCTATAGCTTCCACCCCAGTTCAGTGTCTCTTCCTATAAACCTGGACCCCTACTTAGACCCTGCACAGACTTCTCTCTCCAAGTGTTCTCTTCCCATCTGTCCCCATCACCACCAAATTAATCTTCCCACAATTACGTTTAATACCCTTTCTCTCAATTCTATCTCTAGCTATAAAGATGGGCTATGCAAGGCAGAATCTAATGGGGTCAAGTCAGCAAGAAGGATGGAAGGAAAAAACACAAAACCCCACACAAAACAGAAACAGCTGGGTACAGTGAGCTGAATGTCACAAATGTCACAAACAAAACCCTACTGCTGCAAGGTATAGGCAAGCTCTGTCCTTCACTCATTTTTACTGAGAATGTAAATATGCCAAATCAACATCATCATCATCATCATCATCATAGGTGAGGCAGATAGCCTGGCCCCTCCCAGGCTCCTCTCCCAGGTAACACTCATGAAACGTCATCTTCCAACTTTGCTCACCACTCTTCCCTGATGACATAATATGAAAGCGACTGCTCCAGAGGAGCTCTTGTGAAATAGTAAATATACTGCTTCAAATTGAAATGATAACTGAGTGTAAAGTTTGCTTTGCATATATAAAATGAGACTTGACTCCCAGCACAAAAAGCGATAATAAGTCCTACCTATCAACTCTTATTCTCTGTGATACATTAGCAGAGGAAAATGATTAGACTCCAACAGGGAAAGGATAATTTGAGTTCGTTTCCTTCTCCAAGATTCTAGAATTCAATACATGTGTACATGGGCATGTGTGTGCACATGTGAGTGAGCTGTTATGTGTTCTACAGATGACATGTTTTAGAAGGAACACCCAAGGCAAAGGGATGCACAGCACAGAAATCTCAGATTTATATCAAGTGCTAAGCATCGCTTGCTGTCGCTATTTCATGAAGCCCAGGCACGCAGGGCTATATAGAACACTCTTCTGTTTGTTTATTTTGCTGAAGTAGCTGGTTAGTTCTGATTATGACCAGGTTAAGAAAAGTTAAATTCTTAGCCAGCAAGATGGCTCAGTGGGTAACAGTGCTTTCCACACAAGCTCTTGACCTGAATTTGGTCTCCAGAACCCACGTAACACTGGAAGAAGGATGCATAAAGCTGTCCTCTGGCCTCTATAGACAGGCGATGGCACAGCATGCCCCTACACACAGACTAATAAAATAAAAATATTTTTTTCCAAATCCAGAGAAGTATTTTCCCTGAATTTCTTTGCTGATGTAATGGCTATTACATGGAGTCTTTATGAGAAAATTTTAACTACCTATCTTGGCCTCATGTCTGAATATTAGCTCTCTGAGAAGGAAAACTATCAACATAGACAAGACTGACAGTAGATCAACATGTGCTTTTTCTTTCATGGTTAAATAAATATACCGACAGTCCTGTAGGCAACGACTGTTGGTATTCAAGTCAGATCACAGTTAGCTATGACCAATGCAATAACTCCTTTACCCACCACCCGTGGTTTGATCCGAGGTCAGAAATGGCTAGAGGCCAAGACCCCACTGACCTTTGCAGGGGGCTCTTGCCATCTTCTCAGCGCTGTGAAGGTGCAGCCCCACCAGCTCTTCCCCATATTCTGCCATGTTGGTCAGGTCAGGTTTGGAGTTGGAAATGCCTGCTACTGAGAGAGAAAAATTTTGTGGGCTTAGACAAACAGTGATGTCTGGAAGCTCAAAAAAGAACTCCAGTCACTTACATACACTCACCAGAAAACTAGATGGTAAGTACATATGGTGAAAGCCGTGAAAACAAGAATCTAGACAGGTAGCAAGAACCCAGGGACCACTGGCAGGCTGGTGCAAACATCAGGGCGAGGTCTCTTAGCTTTTATTAAGGCAGTTCAGTTTAGTAGAAAAAGAATACGACCCAAAGCCAGTAGCAGTTGCATCCACATAACTGAGAGCTGTGGAAGACTGAGCAAGCCCTCGATCTGATGCTCCCTTGGAGCATCTGTAAAAGTAGAATGCCAGGGGTATGTGTGGTGGCACATGCCTTTAATCCCAGCACTCAGGAAGCAAAGGAAGATAGATCTCTGTGAGATCAAGAGCAGCCTGATCTATATAAGTCGATCGGGGTTACCTAGAGAGACCCTGTGTCAGGAAGGGAAAAATAAGGGGTGGAGGGTGAGGAATAGGGTCACCGTGCCCATTTAATTTGTTTCATAAATTAAAGGTATTACTATAGTTAACACAATCACACAGTTTCTGAAGAACAGAGCACTTTCAATATTGGGACTTACATGCCTGCTATTTCTACTCATCAACTTCCTATAATAGCATGGATGACGCCCTTTACACACACCTTCGACAAGTATCTCTAGGAATGTACAGAAAACACCCAGCCCTTTCCCAGTCTTTTCATCTCCTCCCATCAAATGGGCCCATACCCTCACCTCCTGAGACCATTTTCCCATAGGTCTCCAGCATGAGATCCCAGTACTGCTCCTTCTGAGTAGAATCCAAGTGTCTCCACTGCTCCTGGGGGAAACACAAAAGTATCATTCCCATGAAGGCACTTGAACCTGCCTCCCCAACCACAGAAAGCTGAGAGGAAGGAATGGCTGTGGACACTGGTCAATAAGAGACCCAAGAACTCACTGGAACAACTGAGTCCTTTGTCAAGGACAAAGGGGGCATAAGAGGATGGCAGGCTTCCGGTGCCCATTGCTTGCCCAGTTTATAAAACACTAGGGCGTACTTCTGGGTAGGACGGGGTTGGGTTCCATGATACATATTAGGAGTGGAGAACACCACACTCCCTGACCCTTGCTCTCATCTCTCTCAAGAGCTGCAGTGAAGCTCTTTTGACACTGGGTGCCTGCCATCCCCACTATTGGAAACCTAGAAATCCAAGAGAAAGGAAAGAATTTAAAGGGGAATTAGTGAGAAAAGCAATTGTAAATGAGTGAAAAGGTAGGAAGAGTTAACAGCCGTAAACCCTGATTCTGAAACAAGAGCATCAGGTGTCACAACTGCATACATCTAGAGTCCCTCAGCGGTTCACAGGCATCCTACCACGAAGCCGGTTTTACTCTCAGTGTTCCTGAGCAAGGTGCTCCCCTGTTAGACAAAGCTGCCTTTCTCCTCTTCAACAGCAGGCTGAAGACGCGAAGCAGGAAAAGCCACCCACCTCAAACCCATCTACTTTTCCAAATGAAATTTCAGCCTCCCCACAAGAAGCTGACATTAGCAACCCAAAGTAATTGACAGCACACTCTGGAGTTGTACAGGCTAGACCCCAAGTCCCAGATTGGCCACTTTCTACTCTGCCATCTTGGGCACATTATTTAACCTTTCGGAGTCTTGGTCCCCACCTGCTGGCTGTTCGCACTAACCTTGTTGGGAAGTTTGAAAGAATACAAGGACCACTGTTAGGACAGGCACCATGCACTTCTCACCCTGAGTTCTAAAGCAAGTCTGCCACCTAGTGTCAGGAATGTCTCCAGGAGCGACAAAGTCTAGAATTAGCAGACACTGAGCATGGGGGACAGAGGGAAAGGGGAAGAAAATTTTTGGTATGAAAAACATCAGAATACTCAAAAGTTCTCTCAATAGTCTTGATTATATTGTAAATATAAAATTAAATTTAAACTTATTATTCTGTTACTGTTACATGAATCAAACTCCTGAAAAAGCCAGTCTGAGTGAATGTTGCTAAATACAGGAGTCCTTAGTTGGAACCCAGAAGACCTTCATTTGAGAGCTGTCAGGGAAAAGGACGCTATACAAGAGCCAACAGAATGGCAGCTTTACTGGACATGGGACATTCTCCATGGCACCCGACAGCTGCTACTAAGTGAAGTGACAAGCAAGAGAGTACAAGCACTGGAAGCTCCAACATCACCAACTGACAGACTGCACACATGGCTGAAAGCTACACTCCAGAACTGCCAAGAAGCTGAGGCCTGAATGTAAACCTTAATATAGATCAGGGTACCTGTCCCTTTAAAAGTCCCAAAGGCCACTGTGTGAGCGGATGGAAAATCATGTTCCCACGTGGAAAGAGCACCATCTTGTGGGCTTATAAACTATGCCACCTTCAACTCAAATAGAGTAGGGGCACTCTACCCAGTCACAGTTTCTGATGACATGCTATATACTGGTAATCATAGCCCCTCTGCGTTCTGACATGATTATAAAACTTCTAATCTACAGACAAGACTGGAAATAGGGGTTATACTTAAATTTCCCTTCACTTTCAAATGATTCCATTAAATATGAAGGTTTTGCTAAGGCTGAAAACAGGTGGGGTTGGTGGTTATTGCGATATGTAAGGAGAACTTGTTCACTCTAGTAGTGGTTGGTAGGCAGTTGTCAATTAATACAGCATGTGTATATAGTCACCAGTCAACTAATACAGGTACTGTGTATGTGTATAATTGCCAATCGGCTAATAAGGGCACTGTGTGTGTGTGTATATACAGAGTCAGCATTCAGCTATTACAGGCAGAGTGTGTGTGTGTGTGTGTGTGTGTGTGTGTGTGTGTGTGTGTGTGTGTGTGTGTAGAGTCAGCATTCAGCTATTACAGGCACTGTGTATGGGGTGTGTGTGTGTGTGTGTGTGTGTGTGTGTGTGTGTGTGTAGAGTCAGCATTCAGCTATTACACCCACTGTGTGTGGGTCGGTGTGTAGTCACCAACCAGGTAATACAGGCACTATTCATATTCATAGTTGCCAATTGGCTAACGCAGACACTGTCTGTGTGTAGTCACCAGGTGGCTAATACAGATATTTTGTGTGGAGTCACCGATTACCTAAGACAGGCACTATGTATGTGCATGTAATCTCCAATAATGAACAGTGATCTGAGCATTTTGAATATTTGTTTTTTTATTTTGTGACTGGCCTGAAATTCTAATACTGCTGCCCCAGCCTTCTGAGTGTTAGAATTACAGGCATGTGCCACCATGCTCAGCCTTGGTCTTTTAAGTTATCCAGAACAGATAATGGTTGGTGTCTGTACTGTTTCAAATATATTAACCAGTTCTCTGGCCTGTCCCTGCACACTCCAGAAGCAATAGTCTTTTGATAAAGTAAGAGATAGCTTGGTTCTACAATAATATGAGCACCAATGGCATAGTATACTGGACCTAAAAATAAGTTGACACAGCTATGTACACTTAATTTTTACCACAGAGGCCAAGCATTACACTAGAAAAAAGACAGCCATTCAATAAACACTACTGGTAAAACTAGTTATCTACCTGAAGGGTGAACTTGAATTCTTAACTTTCCCCTTGTACAAAAATCAACTAAAACCTGAACCAAAGACCCTAATTTAAAACCCTAAGTGCTGAAACTTCTGGAAGAAATGATAAGGAATGCTATTCAAGACACTGGAGTAGGCAAGAACTTTCTGAATACAACACTACCAGCACAGGAACTGTCAGAAACAAACAAGGACCAAGTGTCAACAGACGGACCACATAAAAATCAAAACCATCTGCACAGTGCTGGAAACAAGCAGCAGCGGAACATGCAGCCCCGGGATAGGAGAAAAATCTTCATAGGCCTCACTGTGGACAGGGAATAGCACCCAGAACTGACCAAGAACTGTAGAAAGTGAGACCATGGGATGAGACTGCCATAAAGAAAAAAGGAATCAGTGGGCAGTTTTCAAAGGAATCTTGGCCCTGGGCAGCAGGCTTCTCTGGTGCTCAACCACAAGCCTGCCCACCTCTATTTTCATGTCTCTGGTTTCAGTTACCCACTATCGACTGTAGACTGAGAGCATGAGATGGATGTCTCATAAGTAATTCCTAGGCTGTAAATTGTACACTATTCTTTCATTTATTATCTGTCTGCTTGTTTGTCTGAGACAGCGTCTTCACTACAGTTCACTGTGGCCCGAAACTCACTTTGTAGTCTAAGGTGGCCTTGAATCTACAACACATACCACTTCATTGTAAGTGCTAGAAATACAGGTGTGCCACCACACCCAGCAACTGCACATCATTCTAAGTGGGTGACATCAGCATGTGAGGCATCACTTAGCCAGGACACCCACCCTGCACACAGTACCCACCAGGACATCCACCCTGCACACACTGCCCACCAGCACACCCACTGCACACACTGCCCACCAGCACACCCACTGCACACACTGCCCACCAGGACACCTTCCTTGCACACACTGCCCACCAGGACACCCGCACTGCACACACTGCCCCACCAGACACCCCCCCTGCACACACTGCCCACCAGGACACCCCCTGCACACACTGCCCACCAGGACACCCGCCCTGCACACACTGCCCACCAGCACACCCACTGCACACACTGCCCACCAGCACACCCACCATGCACACTCCGCACACCAGCACACCCCCTGCACACACTGCCCACCAGGACACCCACTGCACACACTGCCCACCAGGACACCCGCCCTGCACACACTGCCCACCAGCACACCCACTGCACACACTGCCCACCAGGACACCCACTGCACACACTGCCCACCAGGACACCCCCCCTGCACACACTGCCCACCAGCACACCCACTGCACACACTGCCCACCAGGACACCCACTGCACACACTGCCCACCAGCACACCCACCCTGCACACACTGCCCACCAGGACACCCACTGCACACACTGCCCACCAGCACACCCACTGCACACACTGCCCACCAGCACACCCACTGCACACACTGCCCACCCGGACACCCACCTGCACACACTGCCCACCAGGACACCCACTGCACACACTGCCCACCTGCACACCCACCCTGCACACACTGCCCACCAGGACACCCACTGCACACACTGCCCACCACCAGGACACCCACTGCACACACACTGCCCACCTGCACACCCACTGCACACACTGCCCACCAGGACACCCCTTGCACACACTGCCCACCAGGACACCCACTGCACACACTGCAGCCACCAGCACACACTGACCACCAGGACCCCCTGCACACACTGCCCACCAGGACACCCACTGCACACACTGCCCACCAGGACACCCACTGCACACACTGCCCACCAGGACACCCACTGCACACACTGGACACCCACCTGCACACACTGCCCACCAGGACACCCGCCCTGCACACACTGCCCACCAGCACACCCACTGCACACACTGCCCACCAGGACACACCCCCTGCACACACTGCCCACCAGGACACCCACTGCACACACTGCCCACCAGCACACCTACTGCACACACTGACCACCAGGACACCCACTGCACACACTGCCCACCAGGACACCCACTGCACACACTGCCCACCAGGACACTGCCCACCAGGACACCCACTGCACACACTGCACACCCACTGCACACACTGCCCACCAGGACACCCACTGCACACACTGCCCACCAGCACACCCACTGCACACACTGCCCACCAGCACACCCACTGCACACACTGCCCACCAGGACACCCACCCTGCACACACTGCCCACCAGCACACCCACTGCACACACCGCCCACCAGCACACCCACTGCACACACGCCCACCCGCACACCCACCTGCACACACTGCCCACCAGGACACCCACTGCACACACTGCCCGCCAGGACACCCGCTCTACACACACCCCACCAGGACACACCCTCTGCACACACTGCCCACCAGCACACCCACTGCACACACTGCCCACCAGGACACCCACTGACTGCCCACCAGGACACCCACTGCCCACCAGCACACCCACTGCCCACCAGGACACCCACTGCACACACTGCCCACCAGGACACCCACTGCACACACTGCCCACCAGCCACCACTGCACACACTGCCCACCAGGACACTGCACACACTGCCCACCAGCACACCCACTGCACACACTGCCCACCAGCACACCCACTGCACACACTGCCCACCAGCACACCCACTGCACACCCACCTGCACACTTGTTATTTAGCAGCTGTTTGCTGTCAGACGCACTGTTGCAGGAACAGGGCTTCTGTTCAACTGGCCCTTATTTTACTTAAGAGAAGCCCGAAGTACAAGAGATGGTGGCCATGCCTGAGAGAAGCCATGAATACTAACTGAGTGGAAAATGAAAATATTCTCACTAAGGAAAAAGCCATACACAGAAGTTGCCGAGTTCTGCAGGAAGAACAAGTTTTCTACCCATAAAATGGTGAAAAAGGCAAAGCATTAGTACTAGTTTTGCTGTCTTGCCATGAACTGCAGAAGTTATAGCCACGGTGGCTGAGAGTTTTATTACCCACCTCACTCCTTCTCATCATGCAGGCCTGTGCCATCTGACATCAGCACTCAAAGCATGAGCACAGTGTTACACAGCAAGACACTGACAAGATTCCACACGCATGTAACTCTAATTACAGAGCTGCGAGAAGTAGTCCATTATTAGTGTCAGTGTTAACCGCTCGCCTTTCTTAACTTACAAATTAATCCTTATCAGAGGAACGACTGGAAAGCCCCACTCTATATAGAGAGTGTACAGTGTTATGCATAGTCTCAGACATCTTGTAATGACACACACAGCAGAACAGTGTGGGCAAAATAGAACAAACTTTTCCAAATAACTGCACCCCAAGAATATTTATAAAAACAAAGATAACCCAGCAAGTGCTTGAGATGTAAGTAGATGGACAACACATTCCCAGCAAGAAGACATTTTAAAAACAGAGGAAATAATACATTATATGTAGGGAAAAGGAAGAAGAGTTATTTCATAAAATTCTATTTTACATAAAGGTCTAGAAAATGTCTTGTGTGTTAACAGAAGGTAGTTAATAGGTGTCAGGTGTCTCAGAGTGGCTGGGATACTGCAGAGACAGGAGACAAGGACAGCTCAGCAGTTAAGAGCACTGGATGCTCTTCCACAGGACCTGGGTTCAATCCCTAGTATGCACGTGATAATGCACAACCATGAACACCAGTTCCTGGGGATCTCCCTCTTCTGGCCTCCATGGGACATACCAGACAAAACAACTCATAAATATAAAATTTTTTTTAAAAACTTTTAAAGAAAAACATAAAATATGATGTTTTAAGAAAAACTTAAACCTTGAATGTGAGGGAGATATTTATTCTTGATTATGCTTGTGTTTTAAGGCTGCATCATACACCAGAACTTACTAAACTACAGGTTTTGAGTATGTACAGTCTATCAACATTACGCCTATGATGTCAGAGAAAAAAATTCACCTGTCGCACATGAGAAATAACCATTCCACGTTTCTAACAGACTCCTGTGTTAGTAGCTCATACCAGGAAATGAAATAGCCCTTTCTTAGCATGGGTTCAAAGTGATGAAGAAAATTCAGAACCTACCATATTTGGGCAAAGCAACTTGCACCTCTTCCCAGAGGCCAGACTCCATTATTCATCTGTCAAGATGACTGGCTAGAGAAGCAGAGATTCAACTCTTACAGGGAAGCAGCCTGCTTCCTCCACCTCTGCTCCTCTTCTGAGTGTGTCCCACAGGCAGAGGACCCCCACTCACCTCCTGTAGTGATGGGAGAAGTGCTGTTCCCACCTCTTGGTCTCTAGTCGGCCTCTCCTCAGGTCTGGCAGGAAGCTGGGAGGCAGCCAGAGCTGTGGCAAAGAACAGGAGGCTTTCAAATCCCAAGGTCTCCCTTAACCTCCCCAGGGGATACCAGGAAATCCTCACAAATTAGAGCAGTTTGCAGTGTCAATCAAACTCAAAGACTTGTGATTCCCTACTAACACTCACACCCCCCACTCCAAACATCCAGTCGCACCCATGTTTCTCCCAGCTTCCTCCAAAGAACCAAAACCCAAATGGTATGGTATGGCCCAATCATGAATGGTTTAAAATACAGTCTGGTCTTTCCACATTTTCCAGGGCACTATACTGTTTCGACACACACTTAGCCATACTCGCCGCAACCTCCAGACTTCTCCCAGACACTACCACGCAGCATAGCAGATAACTGCCCTCACCTAATTCTGGCTCCATATCTGATTCCTCTTTCACACCATGGCTCAGTAGCTCCCCAGGTGCCAAGGATGAATTCTGAAGGGGCAGGTCCTGAGGCACCACCTCCACAGTGGGCTCCGCCTCCAGTGCAGGCTCCACCTTGTCCCCATGGCAGCGGGCTGAATTCTCCTTCTCAAATGGGATCTCTTGTCCTAGAACCTGGATGCTGATCTGGACACCAAACAGCACTAGTTACCGAAGGATGCAGAGTCAAGATTACTCGAAAGCTAATGGAACTGGCCTTCTACAACAGACCATGAGATAGACAATCTTATGGCTATTGGGCAGAGAAAAAGAAAAGCCCCTTTTAATCCAGAAAAACAGACCAGAAACTGAGGCCTGAACCAGGTCTGAGACCTTCCAGTCATACCGCTAATATTATGTTCTCCTAGACAGCCTCCAACAATGAGATTCAATGTAAGCAGCCATGCTGTTCAGTTCTGGGCAGAGCTCCCTGAACCTGTGATTCACACGGGGATCTTCCATCACGAACAACGAAGGCTGTTCACCCACCTCCAAGGCCTTGCTGGACTGCAAACTCTCGGTGCCCCTTAAGTAGCTTCAGGAAGGGGCCTGTTGCCAGAATAAGTAATCACGGGATTCCAAGCTTAAAACTCGCAGCTGGCCCCATCCCCATCTCCAGGGAAGGGAGAGGGTTATGCAAGCACTGATGGGAAGTGAGTTAAGCAACTGTGCCAGCCAGAATGCTAAGACTTCCCCCAGAAGAAAATATATAAACAATTGGGTGTCTAGAGCTGCCCGTTGGTGAACTCCCTGAGGTTCTAAGAAAGCAGCACACTGGGACAGGACTGGGAAGCGCCCTGTCTGTCTCTCCCTTCCATTTATTTACTTGTGAGTTTTGCTCTATATAATAAACTGGTAAAGTAATAAAAGCGTATACCGGGTCCTGTGGATCATCGATCATCAAACTGGACAGACAGTTTGCGAAGACACTTGGTCCTGACATTAGTAAGTGGCATCTGAAGTGCCAGGACAGCATTATAGGGCTGGGCTGTGCAGACAGCTATCACCATAACTGCACTGACCTACTGATGCTTGGATTGTATAGAGAGTCAAAGGACTGGTCATTGGCTTGGGAAACCTATATATTTGGGGTCATAAGAACTGTCAAGAAAGAAAAGACAATGAACCAGAGAAGCCCCAGAGGAACCTGAAATTACTCACAGACAAGAAAGTGTGCTTACCCACTGCCACAGTTTCTGGGGATCTCCCTTCAAGCTTTCCACAAGGGTCACTGCCTCTTCTCCGCTGCCGGGACACTGTTTCCTCACCCACATCTGAATCTCCCCAGGGAGGATGGTCAGAAACTGCTCCAGCATGAGAATCTCTAGGATCTGCTCTTTGGTGTGAACCTCTGGCCGCAGCCACTGGAAACAGAGCTTCCGGAGTTGTCTCAGCGTCTCCTGGGGCCCAGACATCACCTGGTAACGAAACTGCCTGAAAAGCTGGCGAGCAGTCTCAGGGTTGGCAAGCTCTCTTTGCTGGATAACATCTGACCCAGAGAATGTGGCATCCTCAGCCTTGGCCAGAAAAGGAAGCAGGCCCAGGGCCTGCCCCAAGTCAACAGGCATTGTCTGGCTTCACAGGGCCTTTTAGATGAGGGGATTCCAGGATGGAGCAGGCTCTGGAGAGAACTGTGTCTTCTAGGGATGTTGAAGAATGAAAGCCAATGCTGTACATGAACAACACAACAGCACATGGTCAGAAACAACATACATGTGTGCTCTCCCTGGAAGGCCTATAGACCTGCAACTAACTGTTCAGTGTGTATACAATTCTATTTTGAGAGGTTGTAGAACTTGAAGGTACAAAGTCAACTACAGCTTTATCCTGCCCGTATTTATATTCTCCATTGGTATTCAAATGTCCAGAGACTCTATAGAAAAATGGAGTTTACCGAACAGGTGGTATGGTGGCACAAATTATAATCTCAGCACTTAAAAGATGGTGAGTATGGGGCCAACCTGGGCTATATAACAAGTTCAAGGGATGTCTCTGCTAGGTAGGAAGACCCTACTTCAAACCAGAAAAATAAGAGGTTGGCATGATGCCTCAGCAAATAAAAGCTTTTGCTATCTAAGCCTAACCACTTGGATTTCATCTGAGCCCTTGGAAGGAGAGAACCACTCCAAAAGTTGTTCTCTGACCTCCATATGTGCACTGTAGTATGCACATGAGTACTGCACACATTAAATAATAAAACTTTACATTTTAAAAAGAAAAACATGAGAGAAATGCACATGTGAAATAATTTCACTATGAGTTTCCAAGTAAACACATACATCTGTATCTCTGTACCTGTAAGACAATACATAACGCTATTCAGGATTGGGGATGTAGATCCACGAGTACAGTGCCTACCACACACAAGCAAAATCCTAGGTTCAATCCCTAGCATCTATAAACTGGCACAGTGATTCATGATTTCAATACTAGCACTTGGGAAGTAGAAACAAGAAGATTGGTAGTTCAAGACCATCCTCAGTTACACTGTGAGTTCAAGACCAACCTGGGATACATGAGACCCTTTCTCAAAATAAGACTAGACATAAAGACAGACAGAAAGATATGGACAAGAGCCCTAGGAACACAGGCTAATATTGAAAGGGTGATATGTTTCCATATCAGCATCTCATGTTATCTCAAGGATAAAGCAATAGAGAGAAAAAAAAAAAAGACCAAAGCCGCCTATATACTTCAAACTACAAGCCAAAATAAACCTCTCCTTAAAACTTGTTTATCTCAGGTATCTGTACAATGATCAAAGCTAACAAACATAGAATCAGGATCAGAAGAGGCAAATAAGGCAGTGAAAAGGAAAGCAGTAGGTGCCAAAGTTATTAAAGTGTTCTCAAAGGATCATTTATTCTGTAAGTAGCTGACTTTATTACAGGTGCTCATAATAGTGGGTCATTAGACTGACCCTTCAAACATCATAAAGGAACACACTAACAATCACCATTTCTCTATAACACTAATGGCACATGCATGGACACATGGACACACACTTATACACATATACAATAATAATAAATTAAAAGGACAAGAGGGAGGAGGACAGAAATGATGGGGAGGGCAAAAGGATAAAGAGGAGGAAGAAAAGAAAGGTAAGTGTAACATTCAAAAACCAACAGAGCAATTTTCTTTCAAGGTTGCAAAAAAGGAGAGGTAAGAACAGCTAAATGCCATTGTGTTTTGCATAAGGAACTCTAAACTTAGTTTTTTGGGTCTTCTTGTTGTTTTAAAGAGCCTACACACCTCATTCACATACTCAGGTAGTACTCAGTGGTACAAAGGTAACATTACTAAAGTAAAAAATATTACATATTTGGGAAATATTGTATTTCTGGCCCTGGCAAAATAAGTGACAATACAAACTAGTTGGTCAGCTACAACCAATTCCCAAACTGGAGAAAGCATGTAAGACAGCCTGTTTTAAGCACTCCATGGAGCAAGTGAGAATGCAGTTCTGAGAGAAATTGGTGAGGTAAGCCCACAGCCATAGTGGCTGGCTATGTGAGGATATCTTTGCTGCCACAGTGCAGGAAGCCGAGTTCAGATGGAGCACAATGGTTTCAACAAGCTGAGGCAACATGAGCACAGCCGAAGGCTGCTGGAGTGACTCTATTCTGAAGAACATAGCAGGGAGGAACTTTGCAAAGAGGAACAGATGTCCAAATGGGGTGTCCCCTAAGTCCTGGTACAGGCTTGAGGCTGCTTATCAGGAGGGAAAAAAGCACCAAGGTTTAACAAAGATCAGAACACACCCAAAAGGCCAATCAGAAATGAGGCACTGGAATTTTTATAATCACTCCAGGAAATCCAGGGCTGAACAGAGAAGCCCTGTATCAAAAAACCAAAGAGTTTTTCCAGTAAGACCCACTCTCACCTGCCCTAACAAAACCTAAAACCAAGTTGCTACCAGACCCACCAATAGCAGTTTGATTTCATCAACTGGAATGCTGTGGGGAAGCACCCTGCTCCTTCCAAAGATTTGTTCAACCAAGTGTAAGATAAAGTCTAGTTGCCTGCTCCAACAAACATGGAACCTAACTGGCCTTCAGCATCACTAAAGCATCCACTGTGAGAGTCAGAATGCAATACAAGATTACTAGATACACAAATAAATAGGGAGATATGAGTCCGAGGCAATAAAAGAAGCAGTCAACAAAAACCAACTTCAACATGGTCGAGGGCCTAAAGAAAAGCAACTCCAAGTTCAGCATAAACATCCTTTAACAATTGGAATTAAAATACCCAGTTTACAGGAGTGAGGCAGAATGCAAGACTAGCATGCATGAGGCTCTGGGCTAAGACCTCAGAACCTTAAAACATGCATGCACACACACACACTAAAACACACACCACACACAGCACACACTACACATATACCACACGCACAGAGACACACATGCACACACACACACCATGTACCCTTATACAGACATATACAGACACACCATACACACACCCAAACATGCAACACATACACCACACAAACACACAGACCCACACACACTGCGCATACCACACACACTGCATGCCCTGCACACGCACACATACACAGCCATGAACAAATATTTCAAGAACCCAGAAAATTTGTCACCAGTGAACATTTACTACAAGAATAAAGGACATGCATTCCTCCAACTGCTAGGAAACTCCTATCCTGAGAAAAGAATAAAAGGATGCAAAAACGCTCAATGTCCGGTGAGTATAAATACTATATATTTTTTTATTCTGATAGCTACCATAAAGGGCAGATGAGGGCTGGTGAGATGGCTCAGCAGGTCAAGTCACTTGCTGCTAAGCCTGACAACCTGAGTTCCATCTGTGGGACCCACACAGTAGGAGGAGAGAACTGAATTCCACAGCTGTGCTCGGACCACCACACATGCACTGTGTACATATACATACAGACATATACAAATAAAAAATGTCAGGGCTGGAGAGATGATTCAGTGGTTAAGAGCACTGACTGCTCTTCCAGAGGTCCTGAGTTCAGTTCCCAGCAACCACATGGTGGCTCACAACCATCTGTGATGGGATCCGATGCCCTCCTCTGGTGTGTCTGAAGACAGCAACAGTATACTTATATATAAAACAAAAAATGATGTCATTTAAGGTTTTTCAAGAAATAGTAGTATAAGAGAGATTAAGATCACATGGGGGAGGACACATTTAATGAATCTGTTTTGTTAATATATTTGTGACTTGCCAAATCAGAAAAAGAAAATCAGAAGCAATTGGTAGGAGTTTGGGGAGGGTACCAGGTAGGAAATGGGAAGGGTCAAATTAAAGAGTCGAGAACTGGCAGATCTGAATTGGGATATATAAACTGGCACAATGACAGACTTCGACAGGTTAAACTCTACTTCATAAGGATGCATAATGTTAGCATTGACTCATTTTCTGGATGACCAGGACCCAGGTTCCATACCCAGCACCCACAAAGTGACCCACAGTCATCTGTAACTCCAGTTTGAAGGAATCCAACATCCTCTCTAGTCTCCTATGCTGGCACCAGGTACACACAAAGGTACACAAACATGCATGCCAGCATAAAAATCATACACACATAAAAAATAACTTATTGAAAAAACCAGAAATGTCACAGGAAAAGAGAAATAACCAGAAAAAAAATACAAAGGAAAACAAGACAATGCAGTAGAATAAAACCCAACCATACCAAAAACTACATTAAATATAAATGGAATAAACACTCAAACTACAAGACATATACCATAGCCAAGTGGTGCTTTAACCACTAGCCTGTGTAAAAGCCTGGGTTCCATGCCCAGCACCACAACTTGTTAGGTAGAAAAAATAGTTTAAAAATAAAAGTTAAAAAATGAGTATGTTTCTACATGAATATATTTCTATTTAAATTACACTGAGGTTGGAGTTTCCAGTTCTATAAAAACTTGTGCCTAGGGTTTTTTCAACAGTGTTTCTTAGGTGCTTGAACTGAATATACCACAGATGTTGAGCCAAATTTTGACTGCTACTCCTAGGAGCTGGCATATTATATGAGAAAAGTATATGACATAAGCATATGAAAACTGATATGACTACATTAACATACTTGGTCAAGGCACTGGACAACCTGTTAAGAGTTTCTACTGCTGTGAGGAAACACTGTGAACAAAAAGCAGTTTGTGGGAAAGGGTTGCATGTACACTTTTAATCTAACAGTTAATTATCCAAAGTAGTTAGGACAAGAACCCAAACACGGAAAGAACCTGGAGGTAGGAAGAGGCCATGGAATACAGCTTACAGGCTTGCTCGGCCTGCTTTCTTACAGAACCCAGGACCACCTAGGGGCTGTGCTACTCCCAACGGGCTGGGCCCTCCCTCACTACTAATTAAGAAAATGCCCTACAGGTTTGCCTACAGCCCTATCTTAATGGAGGTGATTTCTCAACTGAGGTCCCCTCAAGTGACTACAGCTTGTGCCAACTTGACATAAAACTAGTCAACACAAAGACAAAAAGGTAAATGGGGGTATCATTTCATTTTGAGAAATGTGTTGGCTCATCAATAATAAATAGTGCGGCTACAATAGTTCTGACAAAGAAAAAAAAAAAGATGGCAATGTCATTAAAGCAGATGGGTCCAGTCATCTAGAAACAGAAGTGTACACAGAACTAGTATCAATTTTGTGTTGATTATTTGGTATGTGTTTGTGGGTGTGAGTGTTTGAGGCTGCTGTTGTTTTGAGATACGGTCTGTCTCGGTAGCCAAGGCTAGCCTGGATCTCAAGGTAATTTGCATTGCATGCACCAGCCTCCCCAGTGCTGATGTTACACGAGTGAGGTGCTGTCCTGACTTCTAGTGTCGACAGAAGCTAAACCCCACAGTAAGGTAGGAAAAAGTAGTTTAAAAATAAAAGTTAAAGAAATGAATATATTTCTATTTAAATTACACCGTAGTTGGGAGAATACATACTTGAAGTTTCCAGTTCTGTAAAAGCCTGTGCTTAATTAAGTCCATAAGAGATACTCAGGAAAACAAGCCATCTACATTTCATATAATTGGAAACTTCACGTACGTATCCTAATTAGGGTTACTATTACTATTATTATGATTAAACACCACAACCAAAAGCAAGTTGGGAGGAAAGGGTTTATTCAGGTTGTACTTCTACATCACAGTCCATCACTGAAGGAAGTCAGGACAGGAACTCACACAGGGCAGGATCCTGGAGGCAGGAGCTGATGCACAGGCCCTGGAGGGGTGCTGCTTACTGGCTTACTCCTCCCAGCTTACTCAGCCTGCTTTCTTAGAGAACTCTCAAGACCATTAGCCATGGATGGTATCACCCACAATGCCATGGGCCCTACCACATCAATCACTAATTAAGAAAATGCCCTACAGCCAGATCTTCAGGAGGCATTTTCTCAACCAAGGTTCTCTCCATTCAGATGACTCAATTTGACATAAAACTAGCTAGGACATAATGTAACTAAATGAGAAATCAATACCAATAAGGGATCTTGAAATCTCAACTTGAGAAATTAGTAATCAGTAGTCAAAAGACATCACAATGGAAAGTAAAATATATTTTCACACAAAATGATCACAAAATCACAGTTTACCAAATGTTGCGAACTTAGAACAGCAGCTCGAAACCTATGGGTTGAGACCCTTTCATGGGGGTCACCTAGGACCACAGGAAAACACAGATATTCACATTACAATTCATTCATAACAGTAGCAAAATTACAGTTATGAAGTAGCTACAAAATTTACTCTATGGTTGGGAGTCATCACCATAAAAGGAACTGCATTAAAGGGTCTCTTCAGCATTAGGGAGGTTGAGAACTACTGCACTAGGAGGAAAACTTTCAAAGAAGCCTCTGTTTTAGGATATGAAATATACAATAAACTCCTCCACTATCTAAATGAACTATTTCCTGAGTTTTACAAAAATAACAGAATTTCAGTCGGCAAAATTTCTACCTGTAAGATTGGTCAGAATTAGTTCCCAACGCTAATTTGGAGAGTATTCAAGAAACGCTATTCTGGGAACACTGAACCTTACATATTTAAATCTTACGATATTAATACGACTTGTTCCATGCAGTAAAGGCCAACAGCTGGCTACCACCCAGGCATTTGTGACAAGGCGTCCATTTACTCAAAATTAGAGAGACTTATGGATTTATGCCTTGATGAGAATTTACTTCTCATTCCTCACAGAGGAAACTCATGATCCTCATGATCCTCAGTTATATTTATATTACTGACGCTTTAAGAAATTGAACTGAAATGCACATCTAGGTCAGCATTTTTCTATACACACGGAGGTTACACCCAGGGTTGTACATGGAGATAGCCCTTTGTTTATCAGGCCACCGTAGGCTTAGCTCCTGCTATTGCTGACCTTCCTGACAGCCCTGGAAAGTACTAAAAGTTTACAGATCTGTTCCTCCAAGGCTCCCAAGCCGCAACGCTTCAAGCCCAGGAAGAGCTAGGGCAGACTTCTGAGAGTTTGCAAGGAGCAGCTGGGGTTGTCACTAAGAGCCAATAACTAGCGGTTGGCTTCCAGGCAGTGTGCAACCGGGGCCCGGGCCTCACCGTTCGGCTCTCTCTCCCAGGGCGAGCAACCCGGAAGAGCCCACTTTCCGATCCGCCCCGCGTCCCCTCCCCCGCACACGCCTGTCGTCCGCGAGTGCGACAGGCACGGGGCCGAGACCGCTGTCCTTGCCGCAGCTCACTCACGACAGGGCGCGAGCTAGAGCGATTCCAGGTTTGACCCCAGGAGCCCGCAACCCCTCCTGTCCGCCCATCCTACGCGCTTACCTCTGCCCTCGCCGCCCGCTCCAACCCACTTCCGGAAGCTGGACGGCTGCGCGCTTCCGCGGCCCAAGCAACGCGCGGCGCCGGGGCGGGGCGAGGGACCGGGCGGAGCGAGGGCGGGACTACCTGAAACCCGGCTCTCCCATTGGCTCCCCAAGAAGTGCCCAGTTCGGGACTGGCGTTCCCCGCCTCCCCTCTCAGGTCCCTGGGAGCTCCTGGTTCCCACCATCACTCATCCCACCTGATCCTGTTTTCTAACCCAGGCTGCACCTACAGCCTTTTCGCCCATTTTCAGACCGTCCTGCGCCGGGCCACAGCTGTCACCTCGTGTCACTAAACCCAGTTGACAGAAGCCTGCTGTCCAAATCCAGATACTCAGTCTTGAGTAACTGACAGACAGCACAGCTTTGGAATAGAGATGTGTCCTCTCCCTGCCCTGTGGTTAGAAGGGTTGACATCTCCGAAGAAACGGCGGGGTCATGGGGAGCATGATATGTGCACACGCCTGAAAAACTGGTCAGTAGGAAAGGAACTTGGCGTGTACTCAAAGTCCTTGGCGCCGAAAAGACCGAAGTTCGTGAGAAAGTCTTTCACAATCCTGGTTAAAGCAATCCTTGACTCAGACGTCAAGAGACATATGTAGTTCACAGGTTAGTAGTCTGGCAGAGGCGGAAGTGTCTGTCACAGGAAAGCTTGGCTGACTGATCATTCTAGGGACCCGTCTCGCGGGTTATTTTCAATTCTGAGAAACTTCACTTCCAAGATCAAGTGGTTTGGTTGGGACCTTGATAAGGTTCCTATTAAACGCGTTGGGCTTTAGTTGAACAACATTCAAGGAAGATCAGAGTAACTCAAACCCTGGAGTTACTCAATACACCTATGAGAATCTGACTGAAGCTGAGGCTTTCCCACGGGAAATGTGGAGACATAGCTACACACACATTTCGTTCTGCAATTCAGGGAGCGAATAGAGGCAACCTTGGAATCCACAAAATTCAAGTTGACAGTTCTAAGGAATGTCCCTTTGGGGATATGTATGTATGTATGTATGTATGTATGTATGTATGTATGTATGTTTATGGCGATTGAGAGGAGTAATGACACTTTTTGAGCAGACTGAACAAACAAAACACGTTCTAAAAATAGGAAGACATTTAACTTAGCTGAGGAAATAATAGAAAAGTCCCATCTATTTTCGTTTACTTCATAAATATTTTCCAGCTGCCTTGTCGGAGCCGGATACTATTCCATATTCGCTAGGGATAGAGCAGTGAACTACGCATGCAACACTCTGGCACTTAAAATGCTATTCGTGAGGAAAGCTGATGAGAAATAAATGCACAGGTAATAAGCATGCTGGGTAATGATCAGTAGAAAAACTTGAATCGGGTAAGACGGGAGGTATTAGAGTTGTATTGCAGTTCATGTAAAATGATTAGGGGAGGACGAACGGATAACCTCGAATTGAGACCAGAAGTTAAGGAGCACACCTTGTGTACAGGGCAGGTTTTCCAGGCGGAGGAAATAACAAATATCTAACCCCTGAGACAATAAGAAAATATTAAGAGAGCTCTGAGCCCTGGACCACAGCAACAAATGGTTCCCACAAAAGAGCATTTACCAAGGGAGAGAGGAGTACATTTAGGTTATGGAGTGCATCTCTCTCATGCAAGAAATCTGGCTTCCGGGGAAAGGGAAGCGGGAAAAAAAAAAAAAAAGAAATCTGGCTTCCAGGGACCAAATAGAACGGAATGAGTTGGTTTCTGTATTGAGCAGACTTGGGAGTCTGTCACGAGGAGGGAAGGGGAGATTCTTCTTGTGGAACAGGTTAGTTCAAGACCAGTCTGGGCTACATGGGACCCTGTCTCAAAAAACAAACAAACAAACAAACAACAATATTTTTGCTTGTTCAAAACCTATTGAGAAAGGCAAGTTGGCATGTATTGAGTTCAGTAGGTTTGTGAATTATATTACCAGATTTTAACTAAACCCTAACAAAATGCACATGTAAAAAGTCCCCTGCATAGCAATGTCAGCTTAAAGATATGAGTTGAAACTACATGTAAAGAACATGGGAGAACTACATTTCAAATTTGTTGTTGTCACCCAGGCTAGCCTTGAACTAGCTTCTGACCCTCCTGCCTCGACTTCCAAGTGCTAAGATCACTAGTACTTGTAATACTAGGATTACTAGCACATGTACAACCACACCCAGATTTATGCAGTACTGAGGGCGGAAGGCAGAATACATATGTGTGTATGTACCTATTTATTTATTATGTGTACCTGTGCCAAGGCCTTTGTGTATGAAGGTGAGAAGGCAATGTTAGAAGTCAACTCCCACCATGTAGGTTCCAGGATTAAACTCAAGCTTTGTTACCCACTGAGTCATCTTACCAGCTTGGAGCCTAGGATTTAGTACATGTTAGTCAAGCACTCTACCAATGGAGCTCTATTCCCGGACCCCAGAGTACATTCATAATCAAATTCTTAATCATAATCCATAATCAAATACTATATGTGTAATGTAGTAGAATCAAGAGCAGTGCTAAGTCAATCAGATATGACCAAGAGGCCAGCAAAATGTGTATGTGATACATATGTATATATATATGTAAATTATATGTATAGATTATACATACAGATAATCTATGTAAAGTATATGTGAAGATTATATATGCATATTATGGTGCTTGTGTGTAGTGCTAGAGCATGACAAAAACTTTTTTGTAGTTTGCAGTCATACAAACTATAAAGTACTTTATGAAATGCTATTAAACCTATGGAAAAATGATTGGCAGCCTCTTTTTGAGTCCTAATAGGCAAGAATCAACATAAAAGGTTCCATAAGAAACATTTTAGTGCTTTCATTGTGAGACTATTAATTAAAATTATTAAAAATGAAATCTACATAATTAGTTTGCAACTAATGACTTACATGAGGGACTATGGAAATGACTAGTAACAAATGATATTAAAAATAAATATGTAGCCAATAATGTAATTTATCCATTTGTATTTTTGTGAAGTGTGTTTCGGTGTTTTGTTATGGCAATGGATAAAGCCATCAAAAATAAACTCAACTTAGGAGACCTTAAAAGTCTCGATATCCCAGAATAGTAAAACAGCATTTGCTCAAATTACATTTTAACAAGAACTTTATTTACTAAAGAACATGTGTGTTTTTAATTCATATTTCATAGTATGTATAAGCCCAGAGGCAGGCTAATCACTAGTTTAGCTTTAAAATACTTAGCTGATTGAAAATATTTGAACAAAAGTATAGAAAAAATCTACAGAACTTTGTTCTAATTACATTCTGGCCATGCAGCATACAGTGGGAGCGAGCAGGTTAAAGCCATATCATTTATGCCTCTCCTCTGAGTTTCCCAAAGGCAGTGCCTGCAACTGGATCATTTAAACAACCATTTTAGTGCAGTTCTGGGGTCACTGATCTGGGGAGCAAAACCACAATTCCTGATTTTAAAGCCTCCTCCATGGGAGCTGGAAGGATGGTGCAGTGGTCAAGAATACATACCGCTCTTGCAGAGTGCCAGAGGTCGTATCCTCTTACCAATCTTGAGTGACTCACAAGGGGATCTGATGCTCTGTACTCTGAGGGCACCCTTAAAGGCATGCGGTTACTCACATGCACACACATGTACACACACGTACACATTTAAAAAAAACGCATCATCTTGATCTTCAAAAGACAAATAGGCATGATTATCTGCAATGCTAGTGAGTTTTCAGGTAATGTAATAAATACCCAAGAAATCGTTGGTTTACAGTTTGGGTTGGTTTTGGTCCATCACCGTTTGGCCTTGTAGCTTTAGATCCTGAGGCAAGTTAGCACTTCATGGCAAAAGGGTGTGGATAATAAACCCACCTCTTATGGCAGAGAACAAAAGAGAGGTGGTGTCTACTCTTCTATTCAAAGCCATACCCTCTTGTGGGGCTGGAGAGATGGTTGGCTCCATGGTTAAGAGAACTCTCTGCTCCTCCTGACCCCCAGATAAATCCCCAGCAACCACATGGTGGCTCACAAAGGAGTTCCTGACCCCTAAGAGTATCAGATATGTATATGGTGCATAAACATATATGCAGGCAGAACACTCATGCACATACACTAAACATTTTTTTAGCCAAAATCATGTCCCCGATAATTCAAAGACCCTCTACTAGTGATGCCACCACTTCTTTGTTTGTTTGTTTGTCACTCATAGCCATCCTCCTGCCTCAGCCTTTTGAGCAAGCCCTACCAATAGAATGTGTTGTGATGGTTGGTTTGGAGGGGTATCTGTGGTTAAAATCCTAAGCCCTTTCTTAGCGGGGAGACCAGGACTTAAGGATTTTTAAGAACTCCCAGCATTCTGAAGGTTGAGGCTGCAAGAGGACTCGGAGCCCTTCAGGCCAGCCAGACTGTGTGGCACAAGCATCTTCCAACAAACACACAAAGATGAGCCAAAGCCCCAAAAGCCTCTGACAATCCCCACAAGCTGTAAGAACAGAACAGCAATCTCAGATGCCGCAGGATGCTAAAAAGACAGAAATAACACAACGGAAGTAAAGAAAGAGCTTATCATGGAGGCTCATTAGCCAACAGCTGGTACCTCAGTGAAGCGACAGTCACATTTCTGCTGAGCTTCAATCTGGAGGTGTTGGTCTAGAAGAACAGGACATATTGCAATGTGCATAACCCAACTCCTTTGGAGACTTTTATGGTATTTATGCTCATTATGAATCTCACTTTTGGGGTGTCCTATTAAAATGCCGTGGCAAGAACTTTGGTAAAATAATTCGCTCAGTGTGTGTGTGGTGTGTGTGTGTGTGTGAGTGTGTGTGTGTGTGTGTGTGTGTGTGTATGTGTGTGTGTGTGTGTGTGTGTGTGTGTGTGTGTGTGTGTGTGAGTGTGTGTGTGTGTGTGTGTGTGTGTGTGTGTGTGTGTGTGTGTGTGTGTGTGTGTGTGTGTGTGTGTGTGTGTGTGTGTGTGTGTGTGTGTGTGTGTGTGTGTGTGTGTGTGTGTGTGTGTGATTATGTACGTATTTGATTTTTTGAGACAGGATTTCTCTATGTGGCCCAAGTGTCCTACAGACCAGGCTGTCCTTGAACTAAAGAGATCCACCTGCTTCTGCCTTCCAAGGGTTGAGATTAAAGGCGTATGCCACCACTAGCCCACCAGTTCCAGTTCTCACTGTCATTATCTGCAGGAATCGCTCTTCCTAAAACAGACGCCATACTCGAGTTCTATGAATCACCACCAGGTTTTATGGTGCACCAGGTACGGTTTGTTCTCAGAATTTTACATCCATTTCTTCATTTCATTCTTGCAGTCATCCTGAGAGGATGATGAAGACTTAGCTCTCATGTTACTGAAGAGAACACTGAACTACATCAAGATACCCAAGTGCCCTTGAGGCTTTACCTTTGACATCTCAGTAGACACACAACACTTCTTAAGCCTCAGTTCTACTAAAGAAAAAAGAGTAGCCTTCACTCAGACTCACGAAACTACCCTGAGGTCTGTTGGTCGTTTCTATTTGTGTCCTCTTTTGTTTCGTTTTGCTGCCTGTGGATGGAAGCAGAGCCTCCCGCTCAGCCTGGGCCAGTGCTGTAGGCTTAGCTTCACCCAAGTCCCACATGTGATTATTTATCTCATTAACTAACCTAGGATCTGCACCTAAGTGTTTTTAACATGATTCCCTGGCTTTAAGACACCAAACTGATCTGCCAACCAAGAATAGCCAGACTTCGCCCTGCTATAACATCAACCTCACCTTGATAACTAGGACTCTGAAAATTCTTAGCGGTGAGCAGTGGGCGGTCCCATCTGTCCCTGCTGCCTGTACTGGGGATGGTTGGATGCCTGCCCAGGCTGAAATTCTGTCTGGATTTGGGGTTTTTTTTGACTGAACTTACTTACCTCCTTCCAACAGAACCCTCCGTGAGCATGTGGTGGTTCCCGAAGGTGCCCTGGATCAGTGGAGAAGCAAGATTATTCTTTCCCTGGAAAGATGACAAGACTGAGTTATCTGTCACAGCTAATTAGCAGGCAGGTCTGAATCCTGGGGAACATACTGAGAGAAAAACTGGGATTAACCAGACTCCAGAGCACTTCTATTTAAACTCCTATTTCTCAGAATGTAATGTTTCATGAGAACAGAAAGAGATGAAAAGTTAGCCAAGGAAAGGGGTCTGCCCTTAGGAACTCTTAAAAATGGATGCTACACAGAATTCTGCATCGTCCATGGAGATACATGTGTGATCAAGGCACAGAATGTAAGTCCAACATTGGAGGACAATGGTTACCCACAAGCAAGCAAGAAGTGAATGCTTTAAAGCTTACACAATTTTGGGCTAGTGAGATAGGTCAGCAATTCTTGCTGCTCTTGTAGAAAATGCAGACAGGTTCAGTTCCCAACACCCACATTGAGCAGCCTACAAACTCTTGCGACTCACAGGTCCAGCGAATTCAATGGCCTCTTTTGGCCTCCGGGGTCCTGCATGCACATGACACACATACAGAGAAGCAGACACAGACACATAAATACAAATGAATAGTTTTCAAAGATGTATCCTTATATGATATGTATGGGTGTTTGCCTGCATGTATGTCTGTGCGACACATGTGTGCAGTACCAAGGAGACAAAAAGAAAGCATCAGATCACCTGGAGCTGGAGTTACACACTGTACTGGGAACAAAACCTGGATCCCCTGGAAGAGCAACAAGTGCTCTTAACCACTGAGCCATCTGGTCTCCTCCCCGTCAGCTAGCTCTGCCTAAGAATGCCTCTTGCCCACATCCTCATCAACACATTGTGTTAATAAAGTATGCTTATGAAACATCATATTTCACTGTTTTCTAATTTAAAATTCATTTTATTATGACTAAGACTCTCCCCCCATCCCCAAACCTTCCATTGCTGGTAGGAGTGCAAACTTGTACAACCACTATTGAAATCCGTGTGGCCGTTCATCACAAAGATGAGATTCCATCCAGCTATATCACTCCTGAACATAGCCTAAAGAATGCTTCATCCTACTACAGAAATTTAGCTCAACCATGCTCATTGTTGCTCTCTATATAATAGCCAGGAGTTGGAAACAACCTAGACTGTCAATGACTCAATGGATAAAGAAAATGTGGTACATTTACACAATGAAACATCACTCAACCATTAAAAATAAAATCATGAAATTAGCCATTAAAAATGAAATCATGGTGGGCTGGAGAGTTGACTCAGTGGTAAAGAGCACTGACTGCTCTTCCAGAGGTCCTGAGTTCAAATCCCAGCAGTCACATGGTGGCTCACAACCATCTGTAATGAGATGGGATGTTCTCTTCTGGTGTCTCTGAAGACAGAGATAGTGTACGTATATATAAAATAAATAAATCTTACAAAAATAAAGTCATGACACTAAGGCCTTGTGACTGAAGACAAATCTGCACAACCAATTGAACAGAAAGAAGTTGAGCTGGTGCCTATCTAGAGCCTTCATCCCTATGGACTGCATCCATGATACTGGAAGGTATTGTGTGTGCTACCAAAGGAGAAAGGTGAACACCAAACCAGCTACAAACTCTTTTATACTGGTGTAATAATGACACAAAGTTTGTGGGACCAACCGATACCTGCTTTGAGTTAAGGTCTAGTCCATGAGATGGAACCCATACCCAATGGTTTTGTTTTTTGTTTTTTTTTTTGTTTTGTTTTGTTTTTTTTTTGTGGCCAAGAATCTGAGATTAGATAGGCCACAGACTAAGAGAAAAACCAAATAGTACTGTTCTTCTAAAAAAACATAAAAATAAAATGACTCCTACTGACACTCACTATACTCATAGACCCATGCCTGGCTAAGCCATCATCAGAGAAGCTTCCTCCCAGAACAGACGGGAACAAACACCGAGACCCACAACCAGAAAATATACAGAAAGAAAGAGACCTTTGAACACTCAACCATAAGGGAGTGATGTCTATCAAACCCCTCTCTTCAGAGCTCAGGGAACGGTGTAGTGGAGAAAAAGTGTAAGACCCAGAAGGGATGGAGGACGCCACGAAATCAAGGCCTTCTCGTCACAACGAGGCCGGGGATCCGCATGAACTCACAGAAACTGTGACAACATGCACAGGGTCCACACAGGTCTGCACCACATCAGGTCCTAGAGCTGAAATGAGACACGAACACACACTTAGCTCTAACCGAGAAGCTATCGCCAACGGACAGCCACTTCCAAACGAACAGCTAGTTTTCTCCAAGTGACTGTCGCTGGGGAAAGTTCTCTGAGGGCAGGCCCCATGCTCAGCAGTAGATGCTAACACAGAAAAGAATTCGAAGGCGTCTTTGGAGGGTTTGTGTCATTACCTCAGGGCATTGTTTATTACTATTTTCACCTTACAGGTTCTTTGCGTATCCATTACAGTGTCTGCTTTTGAATCCTTCCGTAGTTTCTCTGTGTGTGAACGTTTGTGACTCTGTATCTATTCGCACTCCTGGGCTTTGTCTTTGGCTCCTTTTACTGATAGGTTCTTTGTTATCTTCTGATTTGTTTGTTTTGTTTCATTTTCTGATTATTCCTTAGATGCCTGTGTGTTTTCTAAGGAGAGAGAGAAAGGGTGTGGATCTGGATGGGATGGGAGGTGGGGAGAAACTGGGAGGAGTAAGGGGAAGGGAAACCAAAATCAGGATATATTGGATGTCAGAAATCTGTTTGAAATAAAAGAAAAAAGTTTTCCTCCATGTTTCTTTCCTTATTTCTTCCTTATATTTTCTTCCTTTGTATCGTTTTGGGGTGTGTGTGTGTGTGTGTGTGTGTGTGTGTGTGTGTGTGTGTGTGTGTGTGTGTGTGTGTGTGTGTGTGTGTGTGTGTTTGTACATGAGTACAGGTTTGTACATGAGAACGATGGGGCTCTAACTCAGAACCTTTCTCATGTTAAGCATGGATTCCCCTGCATCTTACTAGTCCTGTAGGACATTTTAATAGTGAGAGTAGCTCTTTATTTGATCTAAATAGAAGTGTACTTTCCCTATCCATTCTTTGGTCTTCATTTGTTTACCATATCTTTGCCAAAAAGCACCATTTTTGTTCTCCCCTATCACTTTTGTGCTATTTTCTATTGCATCGAGTTCCTGGGTTTTCTTTTTTTCTTTGTCTGTTTGATTGTTGATTTATCTTTGTGTGTGTGCTAATTTCTTGTATGTTGTTGCTAAAATTTCTCCCCTGGGAGAGAAGTAAACAATCTCTACTCCTCTTCTTAGGGTCTCAATAACAAACCAAGGTATGTTTCCACCAGACTACACCGGGAAACCTGTCTTAATTACTATTCTATTGCTATGACGAAACACAATAACCAACACAACTTCTAGAAGAATGAGTTTATTGGGTGAGTTTGGAATGAGGTTTGAAACCTCAAAGCCCATCCCCACTAGCAGATCTCCTGCAATGAGACCACATCTCTCAATCCTTCCCAAAGAATTCCATCCAATGAGGACAAAGTATTCAGAAGTATGAGTCTACATATACAACTGGCTAGGAGAGGCAGCTAGACACTTAGAGTCCAACGCCTTTCCTCACTGTCTCCTTCTAGGAGGAAAGGAAATGGTCAACAGGCAAAGCCCTGATTATCTTCCATGACCAGGTCCAGAAGAACTCTTGAAATGATGGCACTTTGGCTCCGAGGATATCCCTGCATTACAGATCGATCCATAGCACCTCATTCTGATTTAATGTTTGAACTACAAATCAAAGTTCAACTGTTTGCAGTTGTCTGCTTGTGATTCGAGAGCCCATCTTTAATTAAACTATATTGTTGCAAGTATTGGAATTTATTTATGGTTTTGCTAATTAATTATGTTACTCTGTCTACTTATGGGCTGTATTTGGTGAGTGAATGTTTATCAGTCTACCTTAATCCAAGAGAATGAAATTGGTTATGTTGCCATTTCTATAATCTGGATGAAATTACTTTTCATATTTAATATGACTTACAATTTCTTCTTCTTTATTAATTTTATCATGTGCATGTGTGCCTGTGTGTGCCTGTGTGTGTGTGCCTGTGTGTGTGTGTGCCTGTGTGTGTGCATGCGTGCACGTGTGTGTGTGCGTGCATGCACGTGTAGGTATTCACATGTCCTAACACTGTGTGGACATCAGGGCACAGCTTTCAGGAGCCAGGTCTCTCCTTCCACATGAGTTCTGTGAATCAAACTCACACCATCAGTTCTCACTGCCATCCTTTTTTTAACTCACAGAAGCACCTTGGGGACCTACAAGTCCCCCTTTCTATAGGTTAGCTGTGTTTTATAGGAGAAAAAAAAGATTCTCTTTTATTCAGTCTGAAAAAAAAACGTGGGCTGATGGTGACATTCACAGGAAAGGCTAGTCAAAATAGACATCTGAAAGATGAAAATTTTGCAATCTCTACTTGTGCTAGGTATTAAATATCCCAGGCTGGCCTCAAGCTCACTGTGTTAGGAGGGTACATGAGGACCACAGGCTGGCCCAAAACTCACTATGTGGGAAGGGCATGAGGATGACCTAGAACATCTGATTCTGCGTCTACCTGCCTAGCGCTGAGATTGCATTGTTTGTCATCACACTGGTTTCCGTGGATCAAAGCTAGGGCTTTGTGTATGCTAGGACAACACCACACCAGCTGAGCTACAGTTTCAGTCCACATTTCAACTCCTTACAACCAACTTTACTCTGTGTAATTTGGAGACTGTGTGGTTCTGTGCCGACATTAAGATGTGCTTGTGTTGCATGAGCACCAGGAAGAGGTCTGATTCTTTTCCCTTTTTTTTTCTCCCAGTGCTGAGAATTTGCGAGGCAAGCAGTCCTCACATTTGCTAGACAAGCACTCTTTCTTTGACGAGTAGACTCAGAACAGTCTCTTTGGCCATTAGCTAACAGTTGAACTAGAGTAAGAAATGGAAGAGTTTTGAATGGGAAAGGAGTTTAGTTATACAAACTCTTGGAAGTTCTAGGGCTTGTATCTGAGGTATCTCATATGCTATAAAGGCAAAGAGAAATTGGAAGTGGCAATGGATACCTGTGATCCCAATATCTGAAAGGCTGAGGCAGAAGAATTTCCAAAAGTTCCAAATCAGTACTGAAAGAAACCACAAAACACCAGAAAGGGATTTGGTGGGTAGCAAACACTTTTAAGCATAGCTATTGGGAGGTATTGCACGACACTGTTCCTGAGGAGATGTAAACAGATGTACGTTCACTACAGAGAGGAAACAGACAACAGACCAAAGCAAAAAAAAAAAAAAAAAAAAAAAAAACAAACCGTCAAAGTCCTTTAGCGAACCAATGAATTCATTGGGATTACTTATAGAAATGTAGGTGCGGGGTTACTTAGTGTAACAGAAATTACTCAAAGGCAGTTATCTCGCCAAAGTCCAAAATGGCATGGATGGCAGCCCACAACAACTAGAAACCTACTGGAATCCTAGAGTGCACTGAAAGCCTGCAAGCAGCTCTACAGGTTAAAGAGCGCCTCTTTCAGGTTATTCTGATGGTCTAAGATTGTAATCCTTGGGGCTCGCATATTCACGGAAAGGCAGGCGCCTCGTCATCTGGTCGGTTTCAAGGACTTCCTGAAGCTCTTAAATTGTGTCCTTCTCTATTTCGCTCACTTTTTAGAGCACCTTAAGGCTTAATGAGCTTCCCATCAAAACGGGAAGTTTTATCTTGGAGGAAATTGCTCAACAACAGGAGGCAGAGGCAGGTGAGTCACTGAGAGTTCAAAGCCGGTCTGGTCTATGTAGCAAGTTCCAGGCCAGCCACAGCTATATTGTGAAACCTTGTCTTAAAAAAAAAAAAGAAAAAAAAAAAGAAAAAGAAAAAGGTGGTGGTAAGGAGGAGTCAATACAAAAAGTTATCAAACATTTCTTTGTCTCTTTTTATAAGCAAAACATTACAATAAATCATTGTTTTAATGTGCATTACTGTAATTACACATGAGAGCTATAATCATAGGTTATAAATAATGAAATATAAATAAGTCATTCATGTTTTATTCATTTTTATTGCAGTGTGTTAGCATATTGGCTTGTGTGCTCTTTGGGTATTAAAATAATTAAAAATTTTTCTATGAATTATTTATCCTAAACAAACAACAATATAAAATGTTCCTGGTAGCTGGGCCTAGTGATATCCACTTGTACTCTTGGCAGTCGGGGAGTGGGGGATAGGAAAACTGGAAGACTGAGGTCATCCTGACCTTCACTGAATACTGAGATGCCATTTGAAAAACAATAAGCCAATCAAATATAATAATTGTTTAAAGCCAATTCAGTTTCTTCCTCTTGGGACATCTCTCCTGCTCTGTCCCATCATTGTGCAGTGTATGGCTTTTAGTTTTCTTGTTAATCCCAAAAGTTGGGGAATTCCACTCTTTCACATTCCAAAAATAGCCCAGCAATAATTGTTGCTAATCTGTGCTGATGAGAAAGTCATTTTTTCCAGTTACTGGCAGATTTTAATTACTGGTATCTCATTAGTATACGAGCCCAACTTCCAGCATGTGACTCTCGAAAAACGGAAGGCTTTTCTGAGCTCTGACTGCTTGAATCTGTTATGATGTGATTCAGTCCAAAGGGACTGCTAATGACCTCAGAGTTCGTGGTAGTCTGTCTTCAAACATAGAGGTTTCCTTTGTGGTTTTTATATATTCCTTATATAGTTTTATATATAAACATGCAATACCTGTAAATGCTCAGTTTATTGGATATTGTAGCAAAACGTCCCCCCAAAATAACGAGGCTAGATAGTGAGGCTACACCAAGAGCAACAGATAACTATCTGTATGGAGGTGGTGAAATCAAAACCCTCGGGTATTCTGGGAATACAAATGACTCAGCCACTTTGGGAAGGAGTCTGATAGTCTTTAAGTGGCTTTTTGCACACAGAGTTTCCCTAAGAGCCTTCCGCTTCACTCCTAGGTACATTCCCAGAGGTCAGAAAATTGACCCACACAGGAAACGTCATATACAAACCTTCACTGCAACATTGTTGAGAATAACCAAAGAGTGTGTGGACAATGGATACACATAATCCGTCACATTGATACAATGTACCCTCATCAAGTCCTCCAAAAGAACAATGTCCAAAAAGCCAGGCAAATCTGTGGAAACAGGAAGTAGATTAGTGCTGTCCTAGATCTGGGTAGGGTGTGTGAGTTGGGGTTTCTACCCGTGTGATAAACATGACAGAAAGCAACTGGGGAAGGAAAGGGTCTGTTTTATCTTAGAGCTTACAGTTCCTCATGAAGGAAAATCAGTGCAAGAGCTCAAGGCAGGAAACTGAAGCAGAGACCAAGGTGGGGAAAGGGGGAGGGAAGGAGTTGGGGGTGGGGACTGCTGCTCCTTCCCCACCAATCATCAATCAAGAAAATACCTCCCAGGCTTGCCCACAGGCCAATCTGATGGAGGCCTTTTCCTTTTCCCAGACAATTCTAGCTTGTGCCAACACAGAGGATGTGGCTGGTAGTCACAGAGGCTGGTGGCTGTAAAAGGGATAGGCTTCTTCTTTTTTTAAAAAGATGTATCCATTTATTATATATAAGTACACTATAGCTGTCTTCAGACACACAAGAAGAAGGCATCAGATCTCATTACAGATGGTTGTGAGCCACCAAGTGGTTGCTGGGATTTGAACTCAGGGCCTTTTGGAAGAGCAGTTAGTGCTTTTAACCACTGAGCCATCTCTCCAGCCCAGGATAGGCTTCTTTTGTAAAACATAGTAAACTTGCTTTGTGTGATCACTGCATACTTCAGTGACTATACTAAAAATCACAGAAGTATCATGTCAAGTGTATAATCTGCATGGCATATGGAGGATACATCACTGAATCTCTTGCCAGAAAGACAGAATGAGCCAGGTACATCCATACTTTTCTTCTTGCTGTGACCAAAAACCTGACTTAAAGGAGAAAGGGTTTATTTAGCTCATAGTATGAGGGTACTGTCAGTCTGTCGTGATGGAAAAGGCACGGTGGCAGGCATGTGAGTTTGCTGGACACGCTGCATCTGCAGTCAGGAGCGCAGAGATGGGCTCTTTCTCCCCACTTTTAAAATAAAATCTACATTGGTCTTCTTCCTTCATGTGTCAGAGGGTGTCAGATCCCCTGGAACTTGAATCACAGACAGCTGCGAACTGTCATGTGGGTGCAGGATTTGAACTTGGGTCATTTAGAAAAAGACCCAGCGCTCTTAATTGCTGAGCCATCTCTCCAGTAGCCTCACAGGCAACCTCCCTTTTGTAATCAAACTCACAACCCCAGCCTGTGAGACAGTGCCGCCCACATTTTAGATTTCTCACCTGGATTAACCTAACCTGGAAATTCTCTTACAGGTTCTCTCTGAGGTGTGTCTCCTAGGAGATTCTAGATTCTGTCCAGTGGACAATCAATGTTGGCCTTCACAGCACACAAGAGGGCACATGCCTATAATCCTAGCATGTGGTGTGAGAGACTGGGACCCTAAGACCAACCTGTGCTGTTCTGGAAAGGCTGCCTTAAAGCAAAAGATACAACGAGATAAAGAAATGTTACTAAATTTGAACCATAAACTGTTATATATTTAAAAACAGTAACAAACAAAAAACAAAACAGCCAACCAGAAAGCGACAAAAACATTCCACACACTACCTCAAGCAATTGCTAACTTCTATTAAAAAGATCTAGCTGGTAGGACGAACTTTACATTGCTTCTTTTGCAATTTTATTGACAGCATAACGTACGTGCTTAGCTTAAGAATGCTTTTTAGTGGTCTTGTGCTTTCGGCTTTTGTAATATTATGAAAATTTCACTCCTAAAATTGAAAACACTCTAGTTTGAATCAGTGTACCGCTCCTCTAGACTTTGCCAGTTTAAAAGCTTTAGAACACTTTGGAAAGCTTCTTTTAGCAGCCCTTTGCTCACCTTTTCACCGTGTGTTCTTCAACTCAACCACTTTTCAAAGACTACCGCGCATTATGAGGCAGTACATGGGCTCCTTAAATATTCCAATACATAATCGGCTGGAGTTTCATATTCATTAGGGTTGTTTTAGATGTAAAATATACATACAAAAGTATACAAATCTTAAGTATCCATTTATAGGGTTTTTCCCCCCATTTTTTTCTCAAGAACTTCCTTTCAAGAGCTAGAGTCTCACTACCATCCCTGGAGAGTCACTCTCTCTCATTTCATCTCCAAGCTCCCTGCTCCCAAAGCAGCATATACTGTTCTCTTCCCTTCCTCCTCTTCTGTCCTCTACATAGCCTCGCTTCCTTCCTTTTTCTACAGTGTCTCACTATGTAGCCCAGGCTGGCCTTGAATTTGAGATCTCTCTGCTCCAGACTCCCAGTGCTGGGATAACTGCCATGTTGGGGGTTCATTTCACTTGACTCTTCTTTGTGCCTCCCGCCTCTTCCTTCCTTCCTTCCTTCCTTCCTTCCTTCCTTCCTTCCTTCCTTCCTCACTTCCTCTCTTCCTTTCCTTCTTCCCTTCCCTTCCTCCTCTTATCCTTTCTCCCCTCCTCTTCTTTTTGATACAGTTTCTCGTCCCCTTCTTTCTGCTTGAGGCAGTTTCCCCCATCTACCCCAGGCCGGCTGGAACTCACAATCTTCCTGCCTTAACTTCCCTTCCAGAGTTCTGGGATATGGACATCCCTTACAGCACTCAGCATCCCTCTCTTTTTTTTTTTTTTTTTTTTTAATTATTATTAACTTGAATATTTCTTATATACATTTGAGTGTTATTCCCTTTCCGGTTTCGGCAAACATCCCTCCCCCTCCCCTTCCTTATGGGTGTTCCTCCCCACCCTCCCCCTATTGCCCCCCTCCCCCCCAACTGTCTAGTTCACCCGGGGTTCAGTCTTAGCAGGACCCAGGGCTTCCTCTTCCACTGGTGCATCCCTCTCCTTTTAAAAGTGAAGTCAGAGAAATAGGACACAGATTCTGAGGGCTGGGTGTGGATGTAGTTCTGGTAGAATAAAATCACATCCTTTTGAAGTACATTGGTATCTGGTCACACCATAGCCAGCGCTGCCAATATTACTTTTCCCTTGGTGGTAAGACCTAGAGTTTCAAGACTTTCATTTTTATTATTACAAGCAGTGCCATGATAAACATTTGCCTGCAGTTCTACACCAATGCATAGTTATTGCCAACATTAGTAATATTATTTGAACGGCCATCTGACTCTGGTTGAAGTGCCAGCTCTTCTGGTGGTAGGATGGGTCAAAGTTTCTCTCATGCACCATGTTTCCAGTTGACAAGCTGCTCAAATGGTACCCAGAAACTACACAGTTCATTGTGCCTGAAGAGGCCACATGGACAATGCAATGGCCTGGTCATAAGCTCTTGATGACTTTGGGAAGAAAGGAGATGGGTTTTTCAGAAAGTCGTTTGTGGGACACTTACAGGAAATGTCTGTTGACTCTGTTAGCCACCCCTCAGGGGGTGTTTCTAAACCTCTTATTACTTTTCCAGATGTTGAAATGGGGTCCTAAGGTGAAATCCATCTGTAAATTACTTTTGTTTTATTTGGAATATAAAGTGATTTATTTTATTTTCTATGAGTGTTTTGCTTGCATATATGTGTGTGTAGCATGTGCATGCTTGGGGCAAGCCGAGGTCAGAAGAGGGTGTCAGATTCCATTACAGATGGTTATGAGGGACCATGATGGTACTGGGAATCAAACCCAGGTTTTCTGTAAGAAAAACAAATGTTTTTCACTGCTAAGTTGTATCTCCAGCCCCTAAAACTCTCCTCTTAATCTAACCATTGATGTTGAGACATGAACCAAAAAGAAGCAGCAAACTAGATTTTGCAACCAAGTTTCCTGAGTCAGGTGCTAGGCAAACATGACTCTTTCTCTGTAGCTTCTCCCAAGGCACCTTGCTCTCACCATGCATTACTCTAAGCACTAGACTTAATGCCATTCCAATTCTCTGATTGCACAGCAGTCTGGGCTTCCAGGCTCATGCAGAAATTCCGTACATTGGTTTATAAACAGGATTTTTCTGGGGTTTAATACACATTGCCTAATTGTCCTCCCCCCTCTCCCCAAATTATGATAGCCACTACTATTATTACTCCAAATTCTAAGCTTCCTTTGAGACATTTATTGTTAACATACAATAAATACATACAATGTTAGTTTTCTATGGCTGCCATAACAAAGTACCACAGGCAGATAGCTTAAGCAACAGGAATTTGTTTGCTCATAGCTGTGAGATCAAGATGTGGCCCAATGTGGTTTCTCTTCTTGGCTTGTCGATCCCCATCTTCTAGTTTCCTCGTGTGGATCCTTCCCCTGTGTGTCCTCCCACCATCTCATGAAAAGAACACCAGCCTTCACTACCTCTTCAGTCTTACCAATCTCCTCGTAGACCCTATCATCTTCAAACACATTCCCTGTCACAGCACCGAGGCTTAGGACTTCAACAAATGAATCTTAGGAATTCAACTCAGTCTAGCATGAACACAACACAGAAGCTTACAAGAAAAGTAGGAACATGAGAACAAGCAAAAGGCATGCACGCAGCTTCAAGAGCTTTAACAAGTCAAAGTCCTGTCTTGTTTCTGCCCACGTGTAGATTTAATCTGAAGTCCTTGTTCTCAGTCCTTATCTATCAGTTTACAGTACCAACAGCAATGCAAATCCAGGCCAGACTTATCACAAGCCCAACATTACACAAATAGCTTGGCTGGGTTCACACCCCTTCATTTCTCTTACCCTCAAGAACTTGCTGGGTTGAATGTTTTCTTTAGGTTTCTTTGTTACTTGTTTTTCTCATTCATGTTCATTTAACTATAGTGGCTCAGTGTTTGCTTAACCTGATTAAAGTCCTTTTGTATGACCTATATACCCTCTAGGGCAATATTGGAAACAATAATATATAAATCTTTTAGCATTCATCCAGACTCTGGTAATGTCTTTAAGAGATTGGTACACACACACACACTCACATATATATAAATAATATATAACAAAATATAATATATAATGTAATATAATAATATATTGTACTATCATATACCATATTATATAATACATATCTTATATATATTGTAATATATTACATATAGCTAACATAACACATATTTTAGAATTTATATTTTATATAGTGCATATAATTATAATATGATATATATGTTATTAAAGAACTATAAACTTGTTGGAAGGGGGAGGGATTTACAAAAGCACTTTCCATAAGACTGTGAACATATTTATTATTATATTTATTATTCACACCAAAGACTGGAAGTGGGAAGCTCATGGTGCTTACGGAAAGAGGGAAATTCAAATTCCTCTAAAATATTTCTTTACATTGCTCCAGCCCCCAAGAAACTGTGGAAATGACACTCACAAACCATTAGTGATGCTAGAGCGGGCTGGGATACTTTCCCGGCAAGTCAAATATCATGACACACTGGGTCTAGAGTAATGACAGGACCTGATACATTGCTAGCAAATTATGGAGCCTGCATGTTAAAGTGTCCAAGCCAAACGAAATATACAACTATATTGTATTGTTTTTTTCTTTTGTGTACATCCATGTTTTCTAATATGGCAATTTGTTTGGAAGAAGTATTTTATTTGATTTTTTTCGTCCCTAAAAAAAAAAAACGTAGAGAAGATTCTGGAACTTATCCGTAAACCAGCTTGACGGAAAAACTCAAAGAGATATGCCTCCTAAGTACTGGGATTAAAGGCATGTGTCGCCTTGGTCCGCTTTATGATTTTTGATTCTTCTCCTGGAACTAAAATATAACCTTCTTCAAAGAAAGCCACCTTCTGACCTGTGCTTGAAAGAGATACGTTTGAAGGGCACCACAGCCTCTCCTTTTGTTGTTTGCTGTTCTCTTCCCACACAGAATAACTTAACAAATATTTAGTGTGCATTCTGGGCTGGAAACCGACACCGGAACTTTTCCTTTTGGATTGTGATACTTATTTTTCGTGAAGTACTCCTGTCAGCCCCCAGCAGGACAAAGAGCATTGGGCTGAGACCACAGCTATTGCTGCTTCTTCTGTAATGGTGGATCAGAGACTGGACAGGAAGCATGATTTCTGAGATCTCTTAGGGCGCTACTGTTCTGATTTTGGGTTCTGAGGTTCGGAGAAGGGAGTTCTAAAGCTTTGGGGCCGTAAGTCTTTCCCTCCTCTCAATGCACATATATTTTTGATTCTGCAAGCCACTGTGGGTCCCTGGAGGGTAGGTAGAGGGCCACCCTGATTCAAGACTGCAGGCCCAGCCCTTAGTTCTGGGTGCTGCAGCTCAACCTGTATTGCAGGCTGCGCGTCAGCGCTGGTGGGGGTGTGCACGGGGGCGTGACGGAGGCGTGTCCGGGGCGTGGCCAAGGCGGCGCACGCCGCGCCCTCAGCGGAGCGAGAGGCTGAGCTTGCTGCATTGCAGCCGCCGCGGCGCCGCTCGGCTCCTCATTTCCAACAATGGCGGCTCCGAGCCCGAGCGGCGGCGGCGGCTCCGGGGGCGGTGGCGGCACCCCGGGGCCCATCGGGCCTCCAGCTTCTGGCCACCCGGCGGTCAGCAGCATGCAGGGTAAGGACAGCGGGCGCGCCGAGAGTCTGGGGCCCCTCGCGAGGCGCTTGGCCGAGCCGCGGCCTGTGAGCCGCCGCGTCCCCGGGACTGTCTGTGGAAGCCGCCCGAGCTCCGCGTCCCGGGCCCGGCCTCGCCCCGGGCTCCTCATCCCGGGCCGGGTTTCGGTGAGCGCTGTGGCGGCTCTGGCCCCGCGGGCTCAGGCCCACCTGGCCGCCCCCGCCCGCAGCTCACCTGGCGCCCGCGGGCTCCCGGAACGCGCGCGGCGGGGCCTCTGGCTTGCAGGTCGGCCGCGTCCCGGCCCTCGGCCCCGCCGCCCCCGCGCGCCGCAGTGGGGCCGGCTCAGGGCCATCTTGCGCCTCACGGTGCGCTGCTGGAATAGGGCCACCGCGCTGTCCCCCCGTCCCCAAAACTTTGCAGGGTGTCTGCGTGGGAGGGGCGGGGGTTTGCGAGGCTCTGTGCCACCTGTAAGGTGGATAGACAGCCATTGGCCCGGGAGAGGCGTTTCGACCGAGGCCCGAGATGTGTGTTATCCTCTCATACAGAAAAGAAAATCAGATAAAAATAGAAGACGGAGTTCGGCTGAAAGGGAGAGAGATTCAGGAAACCGAATGGCAGAGGTCAAAGTGATCATGTCTGGGCATCCGAGGCAGCTTTCCTGTAATGGCCTTTTCTCCCGGAGAGGCCTTAGGAGCTCTGTGTGGGTTTTGACAGGGGGTGTTGTGAAAATAACAGGCCCGAGTCCATTTCTTAAGTTTACTGGGGCTATTGACACAGGCAAGCCCAGAAATCTCTTGACAACTTTAGCAAACGACTTATGCTGAATTATTAGAGTCGTTTGGATATCCTTGGTATCAGTATGACCATGTTTTCTTTTTGGTTAAACCCTTCATAAAGGGCTCCTTGTGTCTAGTGAAGTTCAACAGATTATATGTTGAATATTTCGTGTTTAATGACAGCATACCATGATTTGGGCAGCAGAAATACGATCTGTATTTACATCCCTTCCCATAAGAAAAATTTGTGGGATAATATATAACCAGATCGTGCACTTCAGTCAGAAGATATATTCCGTGCAGGTCCTAAGCTAATTAATTCAAATGTCGTTAGTGGATGCCTGCTGTGCTCCATAGCACATTGTACAGAATACAAGATGGATTTTCTTGATATCACACCTTTATTATTTGTTAAGATAATTTGAGTTTATCCTCTCTTTTGCCCTGCCCACAATGGGTGTGATTTAAAGTTTAAATATTTTAAGGGTAGTGACAGAGCCTGATTTGAGTTCAATCCTTGGGACTTCCATGGCAGAGAGAACTGATTTCCTAAAGTTGTCCTCTGACTTCTACACTTGAATACATAATAAATAACTCAGTAAAACAATGTATACATTTCAAGATTGAGTGTGTGTGTGTGTGTGTGTGTGTGTTTTGAGAGAAGAGGCTGACAGTTCGAAAAACCTGTATACATTTTTTTTTTTTTCTTGTTCAGATAATACTGAGCAACTGCTTAGAGCCAGCATAGAGCTGCGTTTGGAGTGTGTAGAGACAGTGAACCCAGCTGTCTCACCTCTGGTGGAGCATGTCCCTGTGAGGGTGGAGGAGGGAAGACATGGAGGTAAACAGGAGAAATTGCTTAAGAAAAATGAAAGCAACAGCTGGGTTTTGTGATAGAAGATAACAGGGCCGTCTCTTTGATAAGATGACCGAGAAAGACTGTCTGGACAGAACAGACCTGGGGCCTAGGCAGTGAGAACAGTGAAGAGGGAAGACTGTCTAGGAACTCAGAGTCACTTAGTCAGTGATTCTGGTGTTCTTTAATCTCCTTCTCTGCTTTTTGATATCTGGAACCCTTCTTAAAAGGGCCCTAAACTGTCTTGGAATTATTGCTGATTTTTTTAGAGTGGGGGGGAGAAAGAATGTTTTGCATGTATGTATGTATGTATGTATGTATGTATGTATGTATGTATGTATGACTATCACATGAATACTTGGTGCTGGAAAGGTCAGAAGAGGTCATCAAACCCCTGGGGCTCGCTTTATAGATGGCTCTGAGCTACCAAGTGGGTGCTGGGAATCAAACCTGGCTCTCTTGCAAAAGCAACGAGTGTTCTTAATCTCCAGCCCTTGTATTGTTTTTGTTTTTATCTTTACTGATATGTCTTTACTTGAGGCTAGAGCATGTCAGTTCTATCCCGTGTTTTGAACCTGTTTTGACTGCTCAGAATAAAGAAATGTTTAAGGTGTTGTATAGTGTAATCTGAATCAAGAACCTTGGGCTTAAGCAGCAAATTAATTTTTTCTAGGTTTGAGCCAAACTACCCATTTTTTTTTTTAACTAGTGTCTTTCTTTGGATTTATTTTTATTTATTCTTCTTGAGATGAGGTCCCCCTGTATTTCCCAGGCTGCCTCCCATTTCATAATCTTGCTACTCAAAAGACTGCCTTTCTTGGAGTTGTTCATGGTCGGGTCTCATTGACCAGCAGATTCAGGTTTAAGGACATAGGATTATGGTTGAGCAGTCTTTGAACCATATCCAGGAGGATAGGTACTTTGCTTGACCAAAGGGCTTTGTGGTGTTTCATGGCTTGACATCTGTGACCCAACTGTGATACAAAACTGGAAACATTATTTCCATTATACTGTAATGCTTAATGGCCAGAGCTCTGGAATCCTGAGAGTGAATCCCATCCTCATTCACCTCACCAGGACTTAAGCTTTTTGTGAGTATAGTGTTTAGCCTCTCTGAACCTGTGTTTCTTACTTGGAAAGTAAGAATAATGCCTGTTCCACAGGCACAAGGATAATGCATACAAAGCATGAGACTTGGCAAAAAGTAAAGAGGCCATGCATGTTGGCCATCAACATTCTCATCTGTTATTTCCCCTGGTCCCTATCTCTTTATCCCATGTGTCTCTAGCCTCCTGTGACCAACTTACACATTTCCTTTTCTAGCTTTTATTGTCTGTGGGTTGGACACTTCTTCTAACCTGCTGATGTTACTATATTTCACTTCTAAGGGACCCTATTTTTAGAATTCCAGAGAAGAGTTTGTTCAACTTCAAACTTTAAATCCTTGTTGGTTTCTGGATCTGAGATTCTCAAATGATGATGTGTTTGAGGTACTCTTGTAGCTGTAAATGGGCTGTGGGCTGTGGGTGGCTGGAGTGGGAATTGTAGCAACCTTGGCTTCTTAACAGTCATCATTTGTTCATTTTGTTACATTTTCACAGAGCAGTTATATTTCTGATTTGGCCATTGTTAAAGCATTCTTCCCACAGAGTCTCAGCTATTAGAGAATAGTATCTGATTTTGCTATTACTCATATGTTCGAGCTTTCATTCATTCTGACTCACTTTGTTTTTGAACTTCCTCATGCCCATATACAGACGTACAAACATTTACAAGCTGAATATGACTCTCCCCATCCCCACCCCCATTCCTCCTTTGATTATTTGGTGAGTAAAGCTATCAAAATGTAGATCTGCTTGCCAGGTTGGGTAAATAGTATTATAAAAATATATTAGACATTAAAATATGCCTTTTTTGAGGAAGAAATATTCAAATGAGCTATTATTAAATTGGCCTTAAATCTTAATATTTACTTAGAAATTGAAAAAAGTATTTCCCAAATAATTGAGAGTTTGAAAAACCATTTCCGTGATAATTTGTCATCACAGACAAATTTAACTGAGGCTTCTTGCATGGTATGGTACTGTGTAATAGTGTAATAATTCAGCTCAAGAAATTTTAGTGAACTTAAAATGCATAATTGCCATCTTAATATTCAAGAGACTTGTAGTGGTATCTTGTAAAAGCCTAGGAATTTAGCCAAGTCAGTGGAAGTATATCAGGTGCTCAATCTCAGGGGAGCTGGGCATAATAATGTTCCATAAAGTCACCATGGGCATGCTAGAGAGTAACAGATACTCTGGTGAATAAAGCTGTCCAGCTGAGAGTTGAGCATCTTCAACAATGAAAACAGCAAGATGATTTCTTCTGTGCTAGTAGCTTTACCTCTGCATAGAGCAGTCAGTGTCTTAGAAACAAGACTTCAAAGTTGGAAGGATGCTGAGTTTGGACTAGGAAAAACCAAGGTTTAGAGTGTGCCTTATGCACACTCCGCACCCTTGGGAAATGACCGGATTTTTCTAATTTCCCCTAATTTCTCATCCATTGAAAGAGAAGATACATAGCTTGTATAGAGACTATTTTAAGAATCACATTAATGTGTGTGAAATGTCTTACATCATAAAATACTATAAATATGTAACAGTTATTACAAATGATATTGACCTGTTTTAAGCTGCTAGTCATTTAATATGTAGTGAATTTAAAAGATCTCTTAAAATGTGATAAGTTGAATTTATTATAAAGACTTAAGGAGACTGGGGAGATGACTCAGTGTGTAAAGTGCTTGCTGCACAAGCGTGAGGCCCTTCATTTTGATCCCCAGCACTGGTGCAAAAGGCTGGGCATGGTAATGGGCATCTATAGTGCTAACCCTAGGGAGTCAAGGACAAAAGGATTTCTACGCTTGCTGGTCAGCAGGCTCAGTGAGAAATGCTGCCTCAAAAAATAAGTTGGACAACAATTGAAGAAGATAGTGTATATTGACTTGTGGTGTATATATGTACACACATCTGAATGCACAGATGTACATACGTAATAAGTTAAAAAAGAAGGCTGTGAAAAAAAAAACCAGAGCCTTAAACTTGAGTAATTGAGAAATGTCTCTTTAAAAGCGCTTTTTCAAAGTGGTTAGCGTAGCTGGAATTATTCATGTATTTATGTAGATAGCCCTGTATGCTGAACTTAAACTTGTGGTTCTCCTAAGGGTTGGGCCTACAGGTGTGCAGCAGCACGCTCAGTTTAGAACCCCATCGACAAGAAGCACTGAATCATCTGTAAAGTACTTTCTGTACAAGCAGCTATAGCATAAATGTATGTTCTTCATGTATTGATCTTAATGTAATGATTTTTCTCCTTAGATCTTAAGTGTAAGTGTATAGTATGTGATTAATGCCCACTCTTGGGTAAGCATTTTTTATATGCCAATTAAAGTAAACATATGTGTAAAAACATAAACTTTAAAATGTTCTGAAGTATATCTTTTAAGAGAAAGTGGAGATTTAAGATCAGTCTGCTTTTCTCTTCCTAGCAATATTTAAATGTATAAAACAAATATAAAAAAAATCTGGTTTTGATTTAGTGTGTGGTCTAAAGAACTGACGTTGGGGTTGGGCATTTAGCTGAGTGAATACTGCCTAATGTGCAAGAAGCCCTGGGTTCTAGCCTCAGCACCCTGTGAGAGAAGGTAATACACACTGTGATCCAGTTCAAGTAGAGAGTTCAAGGCCATCTGGAATATAGAAGACTATTTCATATTACACACACCAAACAATTTAAAATGAAAATAGCAACAATAGGTCCTGATAGCAGACAATAAAGAGATCCAAATCCTACAGTTGCCTGTTTGTTTCAGAATACTCTTTCTTTGTATGTGCAGGTGGTGTGTACAGGTATATGTATGAGTGTGTGTAAGGATGTAGGCAGGTGGGAAAATCAGCCTGGAGACCTTCAGTTAATGTAGGCTGCTTAGCTAGTGAGCTCCCTGCTCTGGGTTACAGGCACATGCCATTTATACCTGGGCTTTTCTATGGATATTATATATTCAGCTTGGATCCTTGTGTTTGCAGTGCCATGGCTGCTTTTGTGTAGCTGTGATAACATGCCCTGACAGAAGCAACCCAAGGAAGGAAGGCTTTATTCTGGCTCATAGTTCCAGGGTACAGCCCATCATTGCAGGAGTCATGGAGACAGGGATTTGAAGTTGCTGGTCACACTGTGTTGACAGTTGTGAGGAAGAGAGTGATGGTGCTTGCATTCAGCTCACTTTCTCCTTACACATTCTGTCCAGAATCCTAGCCCAGGAACCCTGAGCTCCTCCTCTACGCCCCACCTCCTGTTCCAGAAGAACTGGGCTCTTTAGCTTAATAAAGATAATCCTCTACCCAGGTAGTTTAGATCATATCAGGTTGACAACTGAAATTAGCCATCATACATGATGATACTTTAACACGCACTTTCCTGCCAGCTCCAAATGCCATTTCTTTTACTGTTATTTAACATGACCTGGTATTAGTACAGCACAGTAAATTAGTTCTCCCCTGAAGCACATGTTGAAATTCTTTTAAAATTTGGGCTTTTAAAAATGAGAGCCTATTTAATAAGATTAAGTAAGAAATAATCTTTTAGAATACATATTTTCTCACTTTTTGTCTAAAATACCTTAGATGACATGGTGAAATGAGTCCTAAGGTCAGTTAAACTGTGGTGACACTGCAAAAGGAGCATCAGCTGGTAGTTAGCACTGCCAAGGTGGGCCTTTCGAAGGAGAAAACAGACGTGCAGCTTGATTCTTCAGAACAACGTTGTTCCCATCGCTAGGGAAGAGGACAGAAGTGGATATTGCATGAACCTTTTGCAGCTCTATTGTACTGTATTGTTTCATCTTACTCAAAATTGCTGAAAAAATTTTTTAAAAGGATCAGAAAAGTGTTGCTACATGTATTTGTGTCTGCACACATTTGGGGGTGGGGCGGGGGTTGCACACACTAATAAATAGCATGTTTATATGTATTGAGTGTGTGACTTTGCCAAGAAATGACATTAAGTGTCTGTGTATCATAGGCACGCCTGGTGCCTGAAATGCCAGAAGAGGGCATTGCATCCTCTGTACCTGGAGTTACATATGGTTGTGAGCCACCATGTGGGTGATAGGAATTGAACCCAGGTCCCCTGGAAGAGCAACCAGTGCTTGTAACCATGGGCCCTTCTCTTCAGCTTCTCTTCAGTTCTTTTGGCATTTTCTTTAGGATCTGGGTCAGGTATGTGTAAGGGAATGTCAGAGGACACCAGACTGTGCCAAGCAAGAGCCACAGATGAAATAGGTTTGTTTTTGTCTCTGTTCTTGCACTGTAATGTTAACACAGAAGACTGCTCTGTTGTCAATGGTGTGCAGATTTCTCTTTACTCAAGCCAGTTTTGCTGGGTGACTTCTACTTCAGTTCTGATTCTGTTTGTTAGGAGATCAGAACTGATTGATTGCACAGCTTGGTCATCTTTCCCATCTTTACATGCCAATCACAAGCTCAGAAATTGGAGTTCTTGGTCCAGGAAACAAGTTTACTCGTTTATTATAAAGAATATTACAAGAGACACAGAGGAAATACCTGTGGCAAGATAAGGAGAGGGAGCCCGGAGCCTTGGCTCACTCTCCAGGTCTGAATATGGAGACTTCATTGTGTAGCCTCTGCTCATAAACTGGATGGGGGAACCCAGCAAGGCTGGCCTGCTTTACAGTTGTGACCTTTCCAAGCAGCATTCCTCCCTTCAGGTTGTGGGTCAGAACTCCTCTGGAATGAGGAAGATCTACAGTGTACTGTAGGACAAGGGTAGGTCAGAAAAATCCCCTTTTTTGGGGTGGTAGGGTTTGAACTCAGGCTCTCAAGCATGCTGAGCAGATGATATTTCACTGAGTTGCATGCCCAGCAGCCAGAGAAATTCAGTGCCAAGACTGGGAAGATTAGAGCTAAGACCCAGTTGGGGAAGAGACACTCTTGCTTCCATGACCTGCCTCAGGGGAGGGAGTTAGTTACCAGCCACATGTTGTAGGTGGAAACCAAAATACATATATCATAATACCAAGGTGGTAGAATGTGGGGTGTGGGGTTCGCCTAAGACCTTCCTTGTTGCCTTGTTGGGTTCCTGGGAATATAAAGGGGGCGGCTTTGTGTAGGTTAAGCTGCTCTGATAAACACCTGCAAAGGTAGGGAAGGCACTGTTAGTGTTGCTCATCCAAGGGAGTGACCAGGATGGCTGTGACTACAGTAATAGAAGCCGATCTTTCTTAGCATTAGACCTTTTATTATTTATTTATTTATTTACACTGTCACTGTCTTCAGACACAGCAGAAGCGGGCATCGGATCCCATTATAGATGGTTGTGAGCCACTATGTGGTTGCTGGGAATTGAACTCAGGACCTCTGGAAGAGCAGTCAGTGCTCTTGACCGTAGAGCCATCTCTCCAGCCCTGGCATTAGACATTTTAATTGGCCCAGAACACCTCTGGGTCTTAGGGAATCTGATAGATGCTAGTCCACACTTAATGTCACACAATTCTAAGTTGTCCTCTGGGAGCCGAGATACATTGAAACAATGTATTCAGTGATGCAGCTAGAAAGCAGAGGGTGGCTGTTAGCCACAAGGAGAAAAAGAGCTGGCATATATGGGCTACAAAATCCCATGTTTGAAAACGTGGGAAGAATTTGATGACTGGTGTCTGAATGATGTAGACAACCTGAAATTACTAATTTAGAGAAGATCCCTTTTGATAATGGCCAGAAATCAAAAGGAAATATAGCAATCAGGAAAGAAGTCCTGTCAAAGTCTCTCTGAAGTACAAATACAAATGAAAATACAAAGTTCGGGCAAGGTTAGCTAGATTTTAAAGCTATAGTGGGAATACTGTGCATGGCTGTACTGTCAGAGACATGCCAGGATTTTGAGGTGAAAGTGGGAAGGTGGCCAACAATAATAATCTTTATGCTTCTGCTAGAAGGAAGGATTTGTAACCTGGTTGATGCATGAGGCTGTAAGAAATCTCTGATTTCTTTTCGGTTAGGTTGGCTTCATGATGCATTTTTGTAGCTGAATGTACACATTCAGCAGCTCAAAGCCCCTAAGTGCTCAGATGAAAAGTATATGTACTGTGCTCTACTGCCCACCCAAAGGAGGAGGAGCAGAGATAAGTGCAGAAGTTCAGAAGGGCTAATACATAGCCAAAGCTAGATTTAATCACAGCTTTCAACCCCCGAGATTACTGGACATCATCTTCACTTTATATCTTTACCAAAAACTAGAGCTTAAGTGAAATGACTTAAGTTCCAAAGAGGGCCTGCAGTATTGGTGTGATACCTCTTGTTTTGTTACCTCTCTGGGCTACATCCCAGGAGCTTTTCCTCCTGACTTAGACTCTGTTTATTTGACTGCTAGGAGGCTGACTGGCTTTTAGATGCTCCAGCCTAGAGAAAACATGTTTAGTTTTCTTTTTGTATTCTGTTCCTGCTGCATGGCTGACGGTACATCACCCTTCATGTAGAGTTTGGCTCTCGAGTGCTCTGTTGTCCAGGCTTCCCAGGACTTTGTAACCATGAAGTTTTCATTTCTGTTTCCTTTTGATTGTCATTTGAGAAGTTAAATGGTCAGCAATGGATTACTTAGTTGTGTGAAAGTAACTAAGTAACTGCATAAGCGGTTTCCAGCTTTTATGTATTGTAAATGTAAAAATGTAACTAAGTTAGAGTCTTAAGGATTTTGGCAACTGCATATGAACAACTAGTTAAATTTTTTCTTTTAGAGGCTCTTTCTTTTCCTTTAAAAAAAACATGTTTTGATTGAATTTGTAAGGGAATTAGTTAACTCCCTTCCTGTTTTGTTTCCCAAAGCCATAATATATATATATATACGTATAGGAAGATTTCTAAGAAAACCACATGACAGAGTCAGGATAAAGAATATTTTACAAAGGCAGGGGACTTCACTTTGATTTTTGAAATAGGTTCTTTCTATGTCACTTCAGCTGCCTTCTGCCTTGTAATCCCCTGCCTTGGCCTGGAGTACTCGGATTGCAGCTGCTTCACTTTTTAAGTGATTGTACTGGGGGCTTTGACAGATAATGGCGCATGGGTGCAGTGCTTTCCTAGGGTATAACCAGATCCTGTGAGACCTAGAGACAGGTCATAGAAGACTTCACAGGTTCTCTTTTTGTAACGTCTAAAGCCTTTCTCATAGCATTTCTAGGGACATCTTTTTTTAGGGGAGGGGGATAAGGTCTCACTTGCTATATGGGCCAGGTTGGCCTCAAACTCTTCTGAGTCCTGAAATTACAAAGCATACCATTACTTCAGCAAGGACTTCACCCACTGCCCTCCCCCACACCTACTATACAAGAATTTTGCCCTTTGTGTAGTGATTTTGCTCTTGTTATTTGAAGTTAGCAGATTGTCTAGAAAATTTTATTTTATGTGTTTAAGTTTTAATAGCCTGTGAATTACTAAAATTTCTTAGTCATGGGTAATAATTAACTTGGGCACGTCTTAATCAGTTTTGACTAGTAAAATAACTTGTAATATATTCTGGATAAATAGGTTGAGAACATTCAAAAATTGATGAAACAGCTTTAACACTTTTATTAACTGTGTGGGGAAAGTAACAACCAAGATGGTATAGATGATTTAAACTTTAGAGCTGAGGTTTTCCAGCCAGCCTCTGCTGTCCTTGTTGGGATGGTGGGGGAACGTGATTTGAACTGTTCTTGCATTAGTTTTATTCAGAGTGTAATATAAAGATGCAATGTCTTGTTCTGATTTGGTTTGTCATTTATATTTACAGCAAATGAACTGCAACTTATCTCTTTTACTTTAGGCTTTCAGATAAACTTCTGTGAAAAGGCACAAAGTAAGCGACAATTTTGATATTCTGTTCCTTTTTTTTTTTTTTTCATATCCATCTTGGTATTGGGAATGTGTCCACTTTTGTTTCAACTAACAGACCATGGTGATTTTTGCACTGAAAGAGCTTCCATTTTTCATTCTGTTCCTTCCCATTCTTAGTTATATTCTTGAGTATAAATTGTTCTTGTTTTTACTTGAAACTCAAATAGGAAAAAGGTATGTATAGACATTCAGATGCATATGGGCCTAGAAAAAGAAGAAAGTATTCAGACTTAATTATAATTTAAATCACAAATTGAAAGTTCATGATTAAAACTGTAGTATAGAAAGCCCATACTGCATGCGAAGATTATGCTTTTATTTAAAAGTGTTTAGTGTGTTTACTATTTTTTTTCTCTTTAAAACAAATCTTGTTGCAGTCATGTCTCCATCCCACCCCAACCCACTCCTGTCTTCTATTGGGACATTAGTCTTTATAGACCAAGTACATTGGCCTGAAAATATGTAATAGGAACTTTTCATTGCTAAGTGTTAAGCAAGTGTTATGTTAAAATGTAAATGAAAACTAAAACTTACTGAGTGTATTAGGATATGGCTCGGCCATAGCTCTTTGGCCATGTAAGTACCAGTCTCTGGGATTGAGACCCAGCACCACAATTAATCAATCAATAAATAAGTAAATAAATAAAGTAGATGTATTGATTCATAGAATATAGAGCGGAGTTTTTAAAAATAAAAAGATAGTATTTGTAAAGTTAAAACAATACATTTTGAATTTTAAACATTATAAAATACAGGGTTTTTGGTTTGTTAAGTCTCACCTGAAGGAGACCTCTAGTTTACAGGGAGACATTCCAAACTGATTTTTATCTTCTGCTTCTTTTGTATCTGGGGAATAATGATGAACACTTGATGTATATCATTCTTAATAATTTAGTTTGTAGGGAAAGTTTAAACTATTTCTGTTCTAGCCAAGCATCTTTGTTTGTTTGCGAGGGAAGGTTCAGAAAGCTTAATTTTTATTGACTGGACATTGTGGACATTTTCTTTGTAATGCATTGAGCACAGGTTTCTTTCTTGAATGGATAACCCAGGATGTGAATATGTGCTACATGTTAGAGATAGGCTAGCAATATACTAGTATAAAAGTTTCTTAGTAGGCACACTACTTAACTGTCTTCCTGTTAGCTTAAGTGCTGAACCCAAAGTGTAAGTGAATCCCTGACTGTAATGAACATGCGATTTAAAAGTATGAAGTCGTAGTTTATATCTTATGCTACCCTAATATCCTAGTACACTCAGTAAGTTTTAGTTGTCATTTACATTTTAACATGACATTTACTTAATACTTAGCAATGAAAAGCTCTTATTACATATTCTAAGGCTTAGAATTTATTATTGTGTTCACCGTGTTCTCTTTGCCTTTAGTGTGTGCAGCATAAAGCAAGAGGTACATGTTTGTGTCAACTCTAATGTGTGCAGTGCTATAAAGAGCTCTTAGGATTGGTTCTCAGTACTTGGGGTTCTGAGTGGCTCTGCCCTCTCCTGATGCTGCAGCTCTGCATACCTCACTGTTTCTGGCTGACTGAATAAGAGGCTGAGACCCCAAGACCATGGGAGCTTAACTGAGTGTGGTGGGGCATATGCAAGCACACTTTTGCATTTATCTTCTCATTCAGCTTAAGTTCCTGCTTTCTCCTGGCTTTCCTCAACTCCCCCTTTATTTTTCCCACTTTTTATTTTCTGCCTTTTGAGATTCAACTTCATTATATTTACTTCTTTATGAGGTACACATTGGCAGTAAGAACTGTACAGTGAATGAGAGACCTATACAGAAATTAATAAAAAGAGTCACCTACCCTCAGTGGCCTCACAGTGTAGTGGGCAGAGTTAACTCCCTACTGATTATCAGTATCTAACACTGATGCTATGTACAGACTGCTTAGAAACTGAAGCCAGGGTAAGAATGGTTAAAGGAGCTGATGTGTCCATGACACTTTTATTTCTGCTGAGTTCAAGAACAGATAGGCTTAAGGACGCTGTATGTCTCATACTCACTGCTTGCTTGCTTGCTTGTTTTTTTCTTGAGATGGGGCAGAGTCTTACTTCGTTTTAGAGTTGGCTTTGAACTTGGTGCTCAAGTGGTCTTCCTACCTTGTCCTTCTGAACAGTTGGGACCGAAGGTACATTCTACTGTGCTCCTTGCTGTTGCTGCTTTCTGTTGAGTGCTGGAGGCCTAGGGATCTTGCTATGGGCCTAATTTATTTCAGAGTTAAACAGAGCTGTCTGTGACTGTCTCTGGAGGATTCTGGAGGAAAAGTGCACATATCAGGGAGAGGAGGGGGAGTTTGTTTTTGTACAAATCATTGCTTATATTTTAGGATAAGGATAAACTTGTATCTTAACACCTTTTCCTGTAATTTTACAAATTAAAAAATTTAAAGTGTACTTCTAATTTTGCAGCAGCCTTCTAGTTTGCTTTAGAATACAAACATTAAATTTGTTAAAGCAATCACCATGTCTTTAAAAATTAAGAATTTGAAAACATCAATTGTGTAGTAGTTGTGTTGACTCATACTTTTCCAGAAGTGCCAAAGAATGTTTCAGAACTAGGGAAACATATTTAATTCATTAATACTATATATCGTACAGTAGGTACATGAGAGGACGGAGCAAAGAGCAGAAGGTGCATAGAAAGGTGCAGTGGATGCAGAAATGCCCAGCTCTCCAGCATAGTGAGGACTGCTGTGTTCTAGGATGACCATGACTAATGGAAGCTCTGAGATATTAATGTTCCATTGTTTGACATGCACAGTTTTTGTTCTTCACTTTCTACATCACAATTCAATCAGTTGATTGTTGCTGCCTGTTCTATGTTAGTGAAAGCTAACTGGAAATATGTATATGTGTATGTACAGGTAGTATGAGATTCCACTTTTAATTGGGGGTCCTGATTTTGGTAGAATTTGAATACTCACTTTGCACCTCATGTTTTTAAAATAAATTACAGTCTCTGCATGTCTGATATTTTTATTTTCTACATATTTAAAATGATATATTTTAGACAATAAAATAATTTATGATAACTATGTTACATCTCTTCTAATACTGTTGGGTCATTGAATTTTTTTCTGAATGTAAACTTACTTCAGGGAGAAATACCTTTACTTTTGTGGGAGTTCTAGATGTATAATTCCTGCATTTCCAAGACTGAACTTCAGTTAGAGCCTACTGGTTAATCATTTTAAGAGACTACCACTGCTCATGTAAATATGCTTTTATAACTAATGACCAAGTTTGAATGCATCTATTGTCTTTAATAGATGAATTTCACAGTGTGATTTACCTTCTTTATAAAACCAGTCTCTAGGAATGAAGGCAAACTTTACTTAGAAATATGTTTTTGAAAAAAATGTTCTTTTTTATTTACATAAATCAAGTTTGCATGAGGTTTACCAACCAGCTGACTTGGGGTGCGGGGTGGCAGGTAGAGGACAAGAGTGAATGAATGTCTGTTACAAATCCCTGGCCATAGGGTTTCCCTCAAGAAATACCTGAAATCTTGTATACATTAAGAGTATTTAGGAGGTTGTCCCAATAATTTAGTTTTTATTTCAGTGTATTTAACAGCTCAGAGCAGAAGACTTCTTGGTCTCTAAGGAAAATTTGGCAGTATTGTTTCTGTAGCTTTGCCTTTTACACTTTGGTTTGCTTTAAAATTTTCTTGTGTCTCTTAAGAGTGTTTTGCTTGGGAATGTTTGCATAGCAATAGAATATTACCACTCTACTCCTTATGTCTCCACCCATGATCCAGACTGTCTTAGAACTCTTTGTAGCTCAAGCTTGGAGTTTTGTAACCGCCCTTGTCAGCCTCTTGATGCTGGGATTACAAACATGTTCAATACTCTTATTTACAACCAAACTGTTATGTAGAAACCTGTGTGCTACAGAGGTGACTGTTGTCCTGTGGTGTTAAGTGAAACTAGACTACATTGGTAGTCATTTTTGGTGACACTGCATATTGATGTATTAGGGAAAGGTTTATGTGTAGGAGAGAAACATTCTAGTAGCTGATTCTAATTAGTATCGTCGTCGTCGTCGTCGTCGTCGTCGTTGTCGTCGTCGTCGTCCTCCTCCTCCTCCTCCTCCTCCTCCTCCTCCTCCTCCTTCCCCTCCTCCTCCTCCTCCTCCTTCCCCTCCTCCTCCTCTTCTTCTTCTTCTTCATTATTTATTTTTAGTCAGGATCTTGCAATGGATTGTAGGCTGCCTTGAACTCAAAGTTATGATCCTCCTGCCTCAGCTTCTGAGTGCTGGGATTACAAACATGCACCTTATACCTTTAATTCTCTAGTAATTGTCTCTTATTGTTTTTAAGTGGTACTAACAAAAAGAACAATAGTAAAACCGAAGGGAGCATGTTTCCTGAATCTTTTCAGTCTTTATAGTTTTCTGACCTGATTAGAGTATTTGCAAAAGGTGTCGTTTGGCTTTATTGATGGAATATAGAGAACCATGGAAAAGAAGTAGTAGAGGGAGGGCCAGTTCTTCATGTTTTAAATAAACTAAAGGTTTAAGGACTAATTTGTTTAAAAAAGTATTTGTTTTTATTTTATGTATATGTATATATACCTACTTGTCTGTCTGTGTACCATATGCATGCAGGAGCCTGTAGGTCAGAAGAGGTTGTTGGAGCCCCTGAAACTGGAGTTATATATAGGTGACTGTGAGTTGGATGAGTAGGCACTGGGTGCTAGGAATTGAAGCTTGGTCCTATGTAAGAGCAGGAAGTGCTCTTAACTACCAAGCCCTCTCTCCAGCCTTGGCTGATTACATTACTAAATCTGTAGTTTTTGTAGTAAAAGCCTTGTAGCCACTAACTAAAATTTTATCATTTAGAAATTATTGTCCTCAGCTGAGATTTTCTTAGGAGACAAAATGCACACATGTACAGCTTTTGAGTACTAGTGTAGTTCTTTTATATTGCTGTAGATGGTGAAGTTAGTTGACAAGAGACTTTTGTGTAACTGGCCCGTAAGCCATAGAGCTGATCCCCAGTATATTCATCCTGTTGTCTGGGACCCGTGATAAGATGTCAGTATCAGTCCTCCCGGAACAAAAGCACCTCTGTGGTAAAGCAGCAGTAGAGCATTTGTGGTGTGTGGGCAGAGTCAAGGCTTCTTGCTCCTTCTAACATGCTATCACAGAGATGTTGCCTGAGTATCTGTGACCTTGGAAGTTGTTAGAACACGAACTCTCCCTAAAAATTATTTTTGTTGCTAGAAGGAAGATTTCTAATGTTTATTACATTTAAGTCAATGCTATTTTTGAAGAAGGAAAGCATTTAAGTGGTATTCTCTCAGAGTTTTCCTTAATATACCAGTTGATATTACTGACAGCAATGAGATGTTTGTCAGAGCTTGTGTGGCCGGATGGATGAAAATAGAAGTGTTGTTCTCAAGGCCTGTCTCAGCTGCATTCCTAGTTTGAGCTCTCATGTTTGCTTACAAATGGAGGATGGCATTTTTAAATAAGGTGTGGTAAATGCTAGAATTCTTACTTCATGGTTTTCTGAGTGTTTTCTGAATTCAGACAAACATTTTCAAGGAGGTAGGCTGTCTCACCAGAAACTGTCATCTTGGTATTGATCTTCTTATCAGGTGGGACTACCAAGCAAACATTAACCAGAAGTGAGGACTAAGTGTAGACAAGTATATGTCCTTTTAGAGAGCCCTTATATCAATACTCTGCATGATTGAGACCTATCTGTAACTCTGTCTAAGTGCTGGAGACATTAAAACTGAAATAAAACCAGAACTTCCTTTGAAGAATCATATGTTTTAGAAAGTGAACATGCATACACAAGGAATGTGCTAGAAAAGTAGATGATGAAGGATGATGGGGAGGAAGAGGAGGAGGAAGAGGAGGAAGAAGGGAGGAGGGGGAAGGAAGAGGAAGAGAGGGGAGGAGGAAGAGGAAGAGGAGGAGGAGGAGGGGAAGGAGGAGGAGAAGGGGGGGGGGAGGAGGAGGAGGAGGAGGAGAAGGAAGAGGAGGAAGAGGAAGAAAAAGAAGGAGGAGGAGGAGGAGAGGAGGAGGAGGAGGGTCTATCACCTAATTAAAAACAAAACAAAACAAAACACACCTTTTAATTCCTCAATCAAATCAAAAGTCACATAAAGTGAAAAGACATTATTGGAACAAGTTGAACAGTACATGTACAAGACTGATTCTTCTGAACCAAGAGACTAGCTTTTCCATTTTTCTTATTTTATCTTTTTCCCAGTGCCTAGCAGGAATCATTAACTGTTCAACAGTAATGCTGACTTTGAAGTATAAAGTGTGCCCCCCACAATGTTCTAAAACTGCCTTAATCTTTTGCTTTTCCTTCTTGGGTCTTGAGGGGATATGTAACAAAAAGAACCATGTTAGTCAGAGTCTGCTTGTGTACTGTATGTGCATGAAGTTAAGAGTGTTGTGTGTACTCTTAGAGTACCATTTACTCCTGCTATTTTTTTTTCTTTATTAACTTGAGTATTTCTTATTTACATTTCGATTGTTATTCCCTTTCCTGGTTTCCAGGCCAACATCCCCCTAACCCCTCCCCTCCCCTTCTATATGGGTGTTCTCCTCCCCATCCTCCCCCCATTACCACCCTTCCCCCAACAATAATGTTCACTGGGGGTCCAGCCTTGGCAGGACCAAGGGCTTCCCCTACCACTGGTTTCCTTACTAGGATATTTATTGCTACCTATGCAGTTGGAGCCCAGCGTCAGTCCATGTATAGTCTTTGGGTAGTGGCTTAGTCCCTGGAAGCTCTGGTTGGTTGGCATTGTTGTTTATATGGGGTCTCAAGCCCCTTCAAGTTCTTTCAGTCCTTTCTCTGATTCCTTCAACAGTGGTCCCGTTCTCAGTTCAGTGGTTTGCTGCTAGCATTCGCCTATGTATTTTCTGTATTCTGGCTGTGTCTCTCAGGAGAGATCTACATCCGGTTCCTGTCAGCCTGCACGTCTTTGCTTCATCCATCTTGTCTAATTGAGTGGCTGTATATGTATGGGCCACATGTGGGGCAGGCTCTGAATGGGTGTTCCTTCTGCCTCTGTTTTAATCTTTGCCTCCCTATTCCCTGCCAAGGGTATTCTTGTTCCCCTTTTAAAGAAGGAGTGAAGCATTCGCATTTTGATCATCCGTCTTGAGTTTCATGTGTTCTATGCATCTAGGGCAATTCAAGCATTTGGGCTAATAGCCACTTATCGATGAGTGCATACCATGTGTGTTTTTCTGTGATTGGGTTACCTCACTCAGGATGATATTTTCCAGTTCCCTCCATTTGCCTGTGAATTTCATAAAGTCATTGTTTTTGATAGCTGAGTAATATTCCATTGTATAGATGTACCACATTTTCTGTATCCATTCCTCTGTTGAAGGGCATCTGGGTTCTTTCCAGCTTCTGGCTATTATAAATAAGGCTGCTATGAACATAGTTACTCCTGCTATTTTTAATGTAGTCTAACCTTTTCAAAAACACCAATTCATAGAATGCATTTATGGACAACAAATAGTGCTTAATTGTGTCCACTAAGAAATGAAAGTCTTATTTACATCTTGATGCTTTTAAACTTGGAAGATGTAGTGGTTCGAATTAAGAAAGGCCTCTGTAGGCCAATATGTTTGAATGTTTAGTTACTAGGGAGAAAGGACTAAAAACTGTGTTCTTGCTGGAGTAGATGTGGTCTTGCTAGAGGAAATATGTCACTGTGTGTTGGGTTTTAAGGTTTCAAAAGTCTATGCCAGGCCTATTCTGTCTCTGCTTCTGTCTGTCTCTCTGCCTGCCTGACTGACTGACTGACTGCCTGCCTGCCTGTCTGTCTGTCTATAGCTATCTATCTGATCAAGATGTAACTCTCAGTTACTGCCCCAGTGCTGCCATGCACTTTGTCATATTGATAATAGACTAAACCTCTGAAACTGCCAGCAAGCCCCCAGTACTTGCTTTCTTTTATTTGCCTTGCCCATGGTATCGCTCCACAGAAATAGAACAGTGACAGGAGGCATTTAATAAGGCTTAGAAGAAGCTATTTGCATTGTGGAAGGAGATAGAACAATACTGTGGTAAGTGTTTGTACATACACATTACTAAGTTTGTGCAGTTGAGCCCACTCCTTTCCCACCTCTCTTTTGCCTTGATAATAACACTGTTAGATTTTAATTTAAATTAGACTGTGCTTTTTTTCCTTGAGCAAATGGTGCTTTAACTGTGAAATTGTCTACATCTTAAAACTTGCTTTATCCTAGTCTGTTTGCTAATGAAGTTCTTGCAGAATTGGGAAGTCCAGAAGAGTTAATTACTTAATGACTGGTGGGAATCCCTGTGGTAATTGGACAAATAAAGAAAGTGGATCACATTCCTATTTGACAAGAATCTGACTTTCTTATACGGTTAATAGTATTGTACTAAGCAAACATCCTAAGCAGGAAAAGTCAGAGCTGGTGGTTTTTGGTGGCTTCTCAGCTTATGTGCTGTTGTCAATACTTTACCTGCTAGCTGTATGCTGGTCTTAGCCTTGTTACCTGGACTCAGTGGAGCTCCAGGCCAGTGTGCTTTAGCTAGGAACATTCTGCCCTTTTTTTTTTTTATTGCATTGAACAAATATTTTTATCCCATCATCCGTAAAACATACAGTTTTACGATGTTGATTGAAAAAGTACTGAAGAATAGTAAGGAATGTGGTTAGGGCCTAAGTGTTCACTGTGAAGAGTTCAGTTTTCTATGAGGAGATATGTAGAGTAGAGCTCATTGGCATAGTCTTCTTTTTTCATTATGCACAGCTCTACATTTGATCCCTAGTGCTACAAAACCATTCCTGGGTAGAGTTAGGGCTGGCAGCTAGAGTTGGGTGACACATTTCTGTTACATTAATGCTTACTTACAGTGTAACCAGATCCAACCAGAGACACACTGTGAAATATGACAAATGAAAGAGCATGAGTATTCAGGTTGTTCTAGCAGTTATATGAAAATGTGTATGTTTTTGTTTTTAAGGGCTTTAAAAGCCCAACTTGTTCTCTAGGCTTCTGTATGATGAGTGTAGAGAACTGACTGTTCTCTTTTAGAGAGATTAGAATAAGTGACAAGGATATTGCAATTTAAAACAGAAACAGTGAGTGGTGCATGTAGAAAAACTGAAACAATTTTCGATATGTATGTGTGTGCATGTTTGTACATGTGTATGTCCATTTGTTTACTTGTGCATGTAGAGGCTAGAAGTCAGCTTCAGGTGTTGTTCCCCAGGTCCCATTTACTTCCTTTCTTAAGCCAGAGTTTCTCATTGATCTGGAGCTAACTAAGTAGGCCAAGCTATCTGGCTAGCAAGCATCATCCGCCTTCTGCCTCCCTCTTGCTGGGGTCCAAGGTGTGCCATTTTGCCAGACTGTATCAGGTTCTGAAGATCAAACTCAGGCTCCCGTGCTTCCATGACAGATGCTGTATTGAACAAGCCACCCTCTCAGCCTTCTGAAGCAGAATGTTTAAAAGGGGGGAGAATTTATAATTCTAGTACCTTCAATTGTTGTGACATTTTGGAGATTGGGGTGTGTGTGCGCACATGCACATCCATACACCAGTGGGTCCCATAGTGAGCATGTGGAGGTTAGAGGAGTCTCTCCTTCCACCATTTGGTTTTTGAGAATTAGATTCATTATATTAGGCCATAGGTTTTGTAAATGGTGTTTCTTTTTTGACAATATGATATTTCAGTTACGGATGTGGCACAGTTTTTATAAGTAATGCAGTGTAACTATAATTGCTTTGAACAACTTGTTTGTATAATTTTTAATATCCTTAGCATAATTTTATAGAAATGGAGTGATAGGTTAGTCAAGAATATTTTGAGATGTTTGAGATGCTGCCTTTTGAACCAGTTTACAGTTATGGTGACAGTGTGCTGAAGGTTAATGTGTCTGGCATAGTACCAAGTGCTGAGACAGGTAAGAAAATGAATTTTTGTACTCCTGGCAGATGTTATGCTATGGTGGGAAAGGCCCTCATTCCTCAGATAATGGCAGATTGGACAAGTTTAAAGAGGATGCCTACTGCTGCATTCTTTGCTACTATTGACACCAGGGTCTGTTTATTCATGATGGGATTAACGGTTTTGATTTGTTTTACTTTTCTTACTGCTATCGCCAGAGAGAAACGAGTAAAGGGAGGAAAGACTGATTTTTGGCTCATGGGTTAGATGGTTCAGTCTATGGTGGCATGACCCCTTGCATTTGGGCAGGCTGGTCATCATCCAGTGGGAGGATATGGTAGAGGAAAGGCTTCACTTCTTTTCATACAGGCAGCAGAGAGAAGGGATTCAGCATGGATTCATTTAGAAAGTCTCTCAAGCGCACAGCATGCCTAGATACCACATCCCTGTGGGCTGAGATACTTCACTTAGACTCACACTAGTTCAAAGACTTTGACTTGGAAGTAATAATAATTACCCTTCTGCTGTGTTGTCCTGGTTAAAGTTACATGTTCCCCTAAAGGCATTGAAGACCTCAACTTTAACTGTAATAGGTATGATTTTAGCCATGACTTCACACTTTTTGAAATGAGTAGTGTTAAAGATATATGAGTTTGCCAATGTTTTATAAATTGTAAATTACCCTTTAGAGATGGAATTTATGTTGTTCAATTCTGATCATATAGATAAAAGAGTTTTCTTTCTTATGATGCAGTGAGAAAAATTAAACCTGTTAGGTTGAGTTGGAGGACATTGAGGTACCAGCAAGTAAAATAATATAATTTGAATCCAATATATGTTTGGTAACTCTTCCTTGTTTTAGGTACTTAACATGTATAGCATATTTGCAGGTTTCAGAGGTAAACCAAGATAGTTAAAAATCAAGAAAGTTGACAATTGAATCATAGAAACAACTTCTTGGGGGTCAGAGCGAGGCAAGGTAGACCAGTGTGAGCATAGTCTCTCTGAAGAAAACTTGATGGTAATGATGTCTGTGGACATCTGTGTAGTATCATGTCCCTTGTGTTCCTTTGCAGAGGATGAAGTTGATGTCAAATGTGCTCCTTTTGCTCTTTACCTCAGTTTTTGAGACAGGATTTTTTCCTGAGCCTAGAATTCACTGGCTGGCTAAACCAGTGAGCCCGGGAATCTTGGGGCTACAGGATGGCACCTCTGCACTTTTCATCCAAATTTTGGGGATCTGAACTCTAGTCCTCATACTTGTACAGCAAGCACTTTACCCATTGAGCTAATTTTGATGATTTTGAAACTGTACATAATGCTGATTCTTAATGAATCATGAGAAAAGGTGCTTTTCTTATCTGTAGAAGTTGAGGGAGAGCTGTTTTAAGTTGCCTGGATTACTGTGACTGTGGATTCAGTACACAAGTAGGACACTATCTGCATTGGGGTCTTTGAGGGAGAGCCAAACTTAAGGTAGGTGAAGCTAGTTGTGAACATGGTGTTTAATAAAGGCTTGTGTTGCTTGAGCACTTAGTTTAGGGAGAATGCCTAGGGTTCTTTGTCCTCCTGCTTAGAGCTAAGTAATGCTGGCTATCGTTTCCCTTCAGTGTTCTCGAGAATTGCTCAGCATTGCAGGGAAGGACATGTCTGTGCCTCTGTGCATCTACTTGGGTACATCTGGATCTTCAGAATCAATGAATCTTTTAAAACATATTTTTCAGTTTTGAGAATTTCATATATCTGTGTAATACACTTAATGTATTTTAATGATACTCCCTCCCTCCCTTCCTTCCTGATTCCTCCTGGATCTCTGATTTTCAGATTCATGATTCTTCATAATCTTGATGGCTCTACACTCTTCTCTGCCTTTCTTATGGGAACTTTGAGGAGAATATTGTATATAGGTGAAGTAAAAGCTCATTTTGCATAGCATGGGGCATCCTCTTGAGACAGGTCGAACAACAAGACTCTTGAGAGTGATGCTAGGAGGGTGACCCACTTTGTTCTGGGGCTGGGGCTGCCAGACTCTAGGCCAGCTGGTAGGCCAGGCATGGTTTTAATTTTTTTAGTATTAACAAATGTTCTCACATTCTACGTGTCATGAGGAGAAAGTTAGGCATTGTTTTTTCAGCAGAGGTCGTGCCTAGAATTCTTGGGAAGGACAGACACTAGCCTATGTACACACCAGTAAGTACAATGTATGCTCACATTTCTAGTACAGTTACTTGAGAGCTGAAAAGGAGTTATCTTGGGTTGTGTGTCATGTCTGTTCCAAGGTCAGTAAGCTTGGGAAACATGTTCATCTCCTGGCACTGATCTCATAGAAAACCCCTGCTGTGTAAATATAATATGGTTCCTGGTTTCTGTTGCTATATTTAAGGGGAAGTTCTCTTTATCTCTATTGGCTTGTTACTACTTGGCCATGATGATACCACCAAAAGGGTGTTGTCACAAATATGGTTTTTATCCATTATGTTCAATTCTACTGTATAGTTCTTGATCTCTTTCAAACTAAAATCTCCATAGGCTTTTCAGAGATATAATTTATTTTTATTTTATGTGCATTTGTGTTTAGCCTGCTCCTGAGGGTGTCAGATCCCCTGGAATTGGAGTTACAGATGGTTGTGAGCTGACATGTGGGTGCTGGGAATTGAACCTGGTCCTGTGGAAGAGCAGCCAGTGCTCTTAACTGCTGAGCCATCTCTCCAGCCCTCCATAGGCTTTTATAGCACCAATTCTTTTCTGCAAGTAAAGTATCATTTAGGTTTGGTGTTTTGTTTTTTGGTGTTTTTAATTAAAAAGTATCTGTGTTAGTGTCCTGTTACTTCCCTTCCTCCCTCCCTCCTTCCTTTCTGTGTGTGACTTCAAATATCTGAGGGTGTAGCGGCTCTGGGACACTTGAGAAAGGAAGAATCAGTGCAGATGGGGTGCTTTGAGGGAAGGGCTAGTCAGCCTTATGGATGTTTGGAAACAGCATCTTGGATCTGAAAGGCTACCTCCTCATTGCCTTAGACTCACCTGCCTTTGTGGCTTTTTTTTTCCTCCTCACGACAAGTTTCACGTCCACTCTCAGTTGATGATTTTCAGGGTTAAGGTGTCTTTGTGAAAGCTGGCAAGGCAACTGGGTCTTCCCTAGACTCCTTGGAGCTGAGACATTTGTGTCCAGAGTCTGAAAACTTAGAATTCTTTCATATATTTGTTAATGGATGGTTGAAACATATATTTGTTTGTAGATTGAGTAGAGTATGTTCAACTCTAACTTATATAAATTGCATTGTGTTAAACTATGTACATTTATTTACGAAGTCAATTACCTTTAAAACTCCTCTTCCCCAATTTAATATTTGTTTAACTGTAGATCTAGTGCTCAAAAAGAATTTCCCTTTTTGTGTGTGTGTGTGTGCTTTAAATATTTTTATTGTCAAGGAAATAGCTCAAGTGAGCTTTCATTGTAGCACTGTGCTTCGGTATTCCTTGCAGAGTTTGCCTGTTACTGGCCTCTTGCCCACACCTTGAGGAAAGTTGTTTAGTGTTTTGCTTTCGGAAAAAATAACATTTCTTTGTTTTGTCTTTGACTCATGTTTGGTCTCTCTTTTGTCAGTTTTTCTTCATGTATGGAGATCATACATTATGTGTGTGCTAGATGGTTTTAAGTAAGCACAGCATGTAACAGACAAATGGTATTTAGCTTTCAACATGGTGACTTGATTGGGTTTGAGCTCATAAGATAAGTGCTTGCTAGTCTCCAATCTTCACTGCTACCCTTGCTATATAAGGCAAGATTCATAGGTCGGGGATTAGGAGTTGGTTATCTTTGGGGTGGGTTGGGGCGGTCACCATTCAGTCTGCTGCTACATTATGGAGTTGAATTAGTCATATACATCTTATATGAAAAATCACATCTATATTACCTCAACATCTCCGAGTTTTATCACATTACAGCATCAACTCAGGCAGTCTTCAGAACAATTCAGTCAGTTAGTGGTGAGCCTCAGTGTATTGTCCATCTCTGGCTGGATAACTGTATTTGAACCTAGAAACTGGAAGACAAATGACCTGACTTCACAGGTGAATGTGAGAGGGTGGTGTGAACACCATTCCTGCTCACAGAAGACACAGTCACAGTAGGCTGCTGTCGAGAAGCCAGCACAGTGACTCCCATTAGGGCTTTTGAGAATCACAGACAGATTTCCAAAAAGAAAGGAGTGCTTCATTAAAAAGGCTTTTTAAAGTGGAGTGCCTTCAAGCGCAAGGCCCCTGGGTTCGGGTCCCCAGCTCCGGGAAAAAAAAAAAAAAAATTTAAAAAAAAAAAAAAAAAAAAAGGCTTTTTATATTGCTGAATTCTTTTAAAAAGCAGTTTGCTGTTTGTGATTCTTTCACTCAGTCACCCTGATCAACCTATTCTCTAGCCACGCTTGTACTTAATACAAGTCCTCTAGACTTTAACAAATAAAACATCTTGAATGTTTTTGGTGTCAGCACTTTATGTAGTTCTTCTTAATGTTCTTTGTCAATTTTGTTTTGCTTTGTTGGGGGAGGGTGGGATAGATTGCACAATGAAACCCTGGCAAGTAGGAATTTTCTTATGTTAACCAGGTTGGCTTCAAACCTGTGCTAATTCCTTGCCTCACTTCTTGTGTGCTGGCCTGAGCCACCATACCTATCATGTTTGTCTCTTGTTTGTGTCTAAATGTTAAGGATCGACTTTCTGTGCCACATGCGGTGACACTTGTATTCCCAGTACGTAAGAGGCAGAAGCAGGAGGAGATCATTGTTGGTTGGTTGGGCAGTGTTACCCTGTGATTGTCCCCATCCCTATTGCATACCTCCCAAAGAACATTTTAACCACTTTAATACTTCATTGAAAATGTCACTATTTCATGTAATACTTTCTGATTATGGTTTCCTTTCCCTCTACTAGAAGTTTCTCCCCACCTCCCTTCCCATCCAGGCCCACACTCTTTCTGTTTTTTCTTAGAAAACAAACAGGCATCTAAGGAATAGCAATGCAGTACAATACAGTACAGTACAATACAATACATCAAAAACAAGCAAATCAGAATGTGACAAAACAATCAAACAAGGAAAAAAAAAACACAAGAAACACATAGATGCAGAGATGCACAGGTACACACACTCTTAAAACCCCCAAGCCAGAAAATGTACTATATATACAAAGATCCTATAAGGTCAAAACAAAAATTGAACTGCTTCCTGACTTAGTCTTACAAGACGAAGAAGCCGCAAAGATGCCTTCTTTGGGATGAGCCCTTTATGTGCTGGCTGGCCATCTGCTGCTGAGCATTGGGCCTACCCTTTAGAACAGTTTCCCCAGTGAGATTCCTTTGGAGAAAACTAACTTTTCAATTGGAGATAGCTTCTCAGTTAGGGATAAAGTGTGTGCCCACTTCTTATTTCAGCCCTAGGACCTTATTTGGTACAGACCCGTGTAGACCCTATGCATGTTGTCACAGACTCTGAGTTCATGTGTTTCCCAGCCCTGTTGTGACTAGAAGGCCTTGATTCCTTGGTGTCCTTCATGCCCTCTGGGTTTTACACTCGAGTATGCCTCCTTTTCTACAGTTTCCTGTTCCCTGAGGGGAGGGATTTGGAGACCTCCTGTATAGGGCTCTCTTGTATTGTCTGGTTGTAGGTCTCTGTTTGTTCCCATCTGGAAGAGGAAGCTTCTCTGATGATGGCTGAGCTAGGCATGGATTTATGAGTATAGTGAATGTCATTAGGAGTCATTTTATTGTTACATCTCATTAGCAGAACAGTAGAATCTAGTTTTCTCCTAGGTCCCTGGCCTATCTAGCATTGGGAATGGGTTCCATCTCATGAAGTAGGCCTTAAAACCAAAGCTGGTATTGGTTGGTTCCCACAACTTTGTGCTACTATTGTGCTAACATATCTTGCAGGGTCACTCTTGTAGATTCAATTCTTTGTACCTGGTTGTTGTTTACCTTTCTCCTTTGGGAGCTTGCAGAATACCTTCCAATATCATAAATGCTAGTCCATAAGGATGAAGGGCCTAGGTAGACAGCAGCTCAACTTGTCTGTTTTCGGTGAGTTGTATAGGTGTTCTCTTCAGCTGTAGAGCCTTCCTGTTAGTTTGTAGAGAGCCACCAATAGCCTTGTCAATAGCCTGGATTGTTTGGTGATTCCCATGGGGACCTCTTTAGCCAAGAACCTGATTAGCTTCAACTCATTCCTGGTATTGGAAGCTCCATTTGGTGATGAGCAATGTCCAGTTGGGGCTTTGTCCCTGCTATATGGCCATTTCACTTGTATTGCCTTCATATATATTATGTATATATAATCTTCTATATTACGTTTCTATATGACCTCTCAAATGGCTCTTAGTTTACCTGTCTGTCCCTGTATTCCCTCCCTCGGCCCCCTTTTTTATCCCCTTTCCCGTCTAATCTTCTCATTCCAGTCTTCCTTCTTTTTTGTCTGTTCCTAGCTGTCTACTCTATTTATCCTTCCTAGGGAGATCCATCCCTCCCTCTGTCCCTTATTCTCTACCTAGCCTCTGCTTCTATGAATTGTAGCTTGCTTATCAATGACTTTACAGCTAACACCTACGTATAAGTGAATACATACCATATTTGTCTTTCTGTATCTGAGTTACCTCATTCAGAATGAATTTTTTTCTAATTCCATCCATTTACCTGCAGATTTCATAATTTTATTTTTTTATTTTTCTTCAGTTGCATCTAATTTTATTTTAAAAAATATTAACTTACAACGTGAGCCCCCATATTAACCAAACCAAATAAAGAGCAGATAAAAATCCTAGAAAGTCTGACAATAAATTAAGAAAACAATAGGAAGACAGAAAACTTATATTTTCTAAGATATTTTAAATTATATTTCTTTTAAATATGGAGTACAGAGATGGAGATAGGGTGATGTTTCAAATATTAACAACTGGTAAGCTCTTATCATAGCAAATATGAATGATTTTTTTTTAATGGCTGAAGAATATACCATTGTATAAATGTACCACATTTTCTTTCTTTCTTTCTTTATTCATTGACAGGGATCTAGGTTGTTTCTAATTTCTGGCTAGTATAAATAGAGCAACAGTGAGCATGACTGCACAGGTGTCTGTGTGGTAGGATCCTCTGAGTATGTACCTAAGAGTGGTGTGGCTGGAGAGTGAAGTAGATCCAGTCTCATCTTTCTGAAGAACACTGATTTCTACAGTGACTGGACATCCCCATTCAGCATGAGCTCCCCCACCCCCACAATGATCTTAGTTATTCTTATTGAAATCAAAGTAGTTTTGATTTTCATTTCTCTGATGGCCAAGGATGTTGAACGAACATTTTACTAAATGCTTCTCAGCCTTTTACATTTCCTTTTAGAATTCTGTCTAGATTTGAACCCCATTTTTAATGAAGTCATTTGTTTTCTTGATATCCATATTTTTGTATTCTTTATGTACTTTGGATATTAGCCCTATCAGATATGTAGTTGGTAAAACAAACAAAAAACAAACAAACCCCTTTTTTCATTCTATACCTGATGTTTTGTCCAAATGATTTTTCCAAATTTTGATTTCAATTTTAAAAGTTTTAAACTACGGGTCCAGCACTAACACAGGAGGTAGAGACAGGAAAATTAACACATCAAGGTTATTTTTCAGATACGTGGTGAATTTGGGACCAGGTGAGCTGTGTGAGACCCAGTATTAAAAACAAATAAGAAAAATGTCTTATCCTTCAACCCTCTAGTAACACATGCCTTTAAAATTAAATCTGATGTTTTTGTACACAGAGTACCTTTTGCATGTAGTTTGAATGTCCTAGTTGAGTCAGATGATGTAGAAACCCTAAAGAAGTGATTCCAAGTGATTTAATGACCCAGAAAGAAATATGGCAAACAAGGAAAGCATGTTGAAGTAGTACCATGGCCTGATGAGATTTTGAGATAAAACATATATCTATCTATGTTTAGGGAAAGCTTGCCATAGAAACTAGTAGATTGGTGTTTTTTGGGGGGTAATTAGAGTGATAAATGGATATATATTTTTTGAAAATATATTACATGTATGTTTATCATTTTAAAAACTTGTTTTCTCTGAATTGTCTGATTTTTTTTATAATGGACACAGTTTAGTTTTATATAAAAAGTGTCGATACTTCCCTGCTTTAGCTTGTGTTGCTAACTTGAGGTAGACTGTGCAGTGATGACTTTATTCTTACGGCCACACGAGTTTCAGATCTGCAACTCAGCATTGATACTGCATTTGAAGGAGGGGATTCTGTTAGACTGAAGACATTTTGGCTTCTAGTAGTGTGCAGTGCTTGAGCTCACCTTGGGAAAAGTGATTGATTCTACAGCGACTGGTTCTTTTCCTGCAAAGTGTTAGATTTCGGGACACTGAACTGGAAGCACTGAACGTCATGTGATGTTCTACAGCACACAGAGAGATTTGTGGGGAGTGGGCATAAGATAACTTTTGCTTACTTTTTTTTTTAATTTTAAGATATTTGGTACCTTTTCAAACATTATTCTATATTGAGTAAGATTTATTAAAGCAAGTTTCTGTGTCTTTCACTGAATTTCTCATGTCTTCAAAGTAATACCTGTCTTATAATATCTGAATGCTAAAAAAGTAATTAAGTTTAATCAACACAGTTTATATGTGTCTGTAGTTAGTATTTGAAACTTTCACTTTGTCGTTTCTCAGGTAAACGCAAAGCCCTGAAGTTGAATTTTGCAAATCCCCCTGTCAAATCGACAGCACGGTTTACTCTGAATCCTAATACCACAGGAGTCCAGAACCCACACATGTGAGTACCCAGCAACTAAATGCAGAGCTTTCTGCCTGCCACATTTTATGCAAGGCAAGGGGCTGGTATTTCCATCTTCTTAAGAGAGTTTAAAATGTTACTCTTTGAATTTAAATAGACAGTTACTGATTCTGTATTCTTAAATTTAAGGAACACAATTTTCTTCTTTAAACTTTTGGTTGGGAAAATAGTTCCAAAGGCCCAGGCTCACTTCTATCTTTTTAAATAACTGTGGGTTTCAGGTAAAGTTCAGGTAGTATCTAGGAATGCAACTGTCAGCCTCCACTGTCCACTTAGCGGGAATGTAGATGTTCTTTCCTTGGAAACTCAAATGGTAAGTCAGAGTTGTGTTCAAGTTGGTATACACATGCCATGTCATCTGTTATTAGTTAATATTTTAATTAAAAAGATAGAAATGACAGTGTATTGTACTGAAAAATAGTAGGAGCGTACTAGTTGATCTTAACTAATAGCTTGAGAATAATAATTTGCTGAAGCCTTCAGTCTAGGTGATGTAATCACTTCAATAGTAGTCTCTTTCCCCTAACTTTCCTGAGCATGTCAGCCAGCGGCTTCACTTTTATTCATATGCATTTTCATCTAGTTCTAGTATTGAGATGCAAAGAGCAAGCAGTGAATGTTACAGGTACAAAGCTGGGGGAGAGTATTTTATGCTTAAAACTAATTTCTTGATGCCAGGATTCAGGCTTTATTAGACTTCAGATATATCTAGTGTTCTCCAAGAAATGTGGCCATTGGTTCCTCTCTTTTGAACTTAGGTATGCCTTGTATTTACAAACAGTAACAAGTGGGTGTATTGTCCTTTGACAGGGATGACTGAAATACTATATTTTTGCAGTAGTAATGTTTTCATGTGAGGAGTGTATGTGTTTATATATTTAGGTGTTCATAAGTAACTTCAGAATGAAGAATATTTGTCTGGGAAGTCTAGTCACTCATGGTCAGAAGTCTTCCTTAGAGCTCAGTGGAGGAGGATGTGCCCAATCCTGCTGGGAATAGATGCCCCCGGGTGGAGTGGTACCCAAGGGGAGGGGGCAGTGGGGGAAATGGTGGGATTGGGAAGAGAGGAGGAAGGGGACTGTGAGTTGAGTCTCAGTCTGTTTCCTTTTGAAACATGAAGCAAGGCTTATATTGAGCAAGAAAACCCAGTCCCTAACAGACACTACTCTAGCACCAGGCAGTGCTCTTTCCTCATTTCCTAGCATTTTGGTGAAAATTAGTCCAAAGTAAATCCATAAGAACAGGCCGTTTTGTTATCTGGTTACCAGCTTATCACATGCTTGACATGTAAGACCCGCTCCCCTGCTTCCTGCTTCCCCTTCCTTTCTTTCCCCTGCCCATTTGAGTCCTTGGAGGATAAAGAAATAACCTCTTGAGGGAATACTAGGCTTTGATTACCATAACTAAAACTATTTATTTATAGCATGTAAAATTTTAGTCATATACTAGAGACCCTTCCACACTTAACAGCTGTTAATGTTTTGGCTTTTGGCTCATAAAATGAAAAGTTAAGTTGTGTAAACCCAAAGAATGTTAAGGAAAGTAGATTAAAAGAAAAACATGTATGACCCCTTTCTATATTTCTGTCAGTTTCATTATACCAGGCACTCTTAAGTCTCTCACACACTCCAGGGGCTATTGTTGAGGATGCAGCAGACTTGTGCTGTCACAGATCCTCTTCAGTGTGTAAATTGGAGAAGAAGTAGATACTCTCCATTGTTATGGTCTGTGCTTTTATCATGGTGAGTAATGGTTGACATTTTCAAAACAAAATTGTTTAAAATGTGCACAGCACAGTCATTGCTACAACACAGTACAGGTATTCAACAAGGAAAAGCAAGTTTAAAAGGTAACTTGGAAATGGGGCAAGAGAGATAGCTCAGTTGTTAAGAGCAGGGATTGCGGGGTTGGGGATTTAGCTCGGTGGTAGAGCACTTGTCTAGCAAAGCGCAAGGCCCTGGGTTCGGTCCCCAGCTCCGAAAAAAAGAATTAAAAAAAAAAAAAAGAGCAAAGATTGCTCTTTCAGAGGAATCTGGCTTAATTCCCACCATACATATGAAATTCCATGGAACTTGACACCCTCTTCTGGCCTCTGAGGGTACTGAGTGCACATACATATATGCAGGTAAAATACACACACACACACACACACACACACACACACACACACGCATGCACGCACACCCACATGCGTGCGCACACTATATTTTTAAATTAACTTAAATAAATGAGTTGATATGTTTGGGGCTTAAGCACTGGAAGTCACATTTTAAATTCAGAGTCTTTGTTGAAACCAAGGCCTCATTTACCTATGTTTGAAATGTTGGAAAAATTCCATTTTTAAGTGATTAAAATTCCTATTTTAATCACCAACATTTTTGTAATGAACTTCCTCAGTAAAACTTGACTGAACAAGGTCATTTAGTCCTGAGAAAATTATAGAAACTTTTATCTTCCACTCTAGTTCAGACTGGCCTCTAACTGACAGCATTGCTCCTGTTTCAGTTTCCTGAGCCCTGAGATTATAGGCATGAGCTGGCATCCCTGGGAAACTTCTGTTTTTAGCCTTTTCTGTAGATAAAAGCAGTAGGTGGAAACTTAAGTGCTGGTTTCTGCCCCCTGCTATCATTAACTCTTGCCTGTGAATCACTTGACTGTGGTGTGTAGTCCACACCTGACTTAGAATACCAATATTCACTGTTTCATTTGGTGAATTGAGGGAGAGAGTGGGAAAGGTTAAGAGTTTGGTGAGAGGAGGTAGAGAATTAATTTTTTTTTTTTTTGGAAGTATTCCTTTACTTCCTGTTCAAAGTTGACAGTCTGAAAGACCAAGAACTCCTTAGCTGGAGATGGGAGAAGCTCTGTCTGCATTCCTCAAGCAGCCCAAGGACACCTCTCATCTCTCCTAGTCCGTCTCTGTGTCTTCTTCCCCCTTGAATAGACAGAGAGTAGATTCTATTGTGGGAGGAGGGTTTATGCATGAGATTGCTGCACTTTCAGTTCAAACTGGGCAGAGGGTAAGCATTATCTCTGTTACCGACTTTGACTGTGTTTCTCTGGGTGCTAGTGCCTTTGTACAGTTTCTACACAGGAAACAGCCTTAGGTCATTCCTGAAGCAAAGAGGGCTGGTGTTTGCTTGGCATCATCCAAGGCTCTGTGGCTTCTGATGTCTTATGCGTTTAAATAGATTTTTGGGATTGACCCCATCCTGAACCTCACTGATACTTCCCTTATTAGATCATCTGTAGTGAAAACCACGCTCTATGGCTTATAAAAGTATGGAAGTTAAAGATTATGTACATGACTAGGAGGCTCTTGTAATCAAATAGAAAGTGAAGCAGGTCAGAATCTGTAGATAAAACTTTAGAGATCAGTCAGGTTAGATCGAGAAGGTCCTCAATTGATTAGGCCCAATCAAGAAAATATCTTAAATACTTAGTTTAAACTATTAACTTTAAAGAAACACGGTTAGATACTTATATTACTCATAAAAAATTATAACTTTAAACAAATAGGAAATTTGAATAATCTTTATTCTTCAATAAGGTTAATTTTTTCCATTTTTATGACTTATTTTAAATTGTTTATTAACAAAATGTAACACAGGAATACTTAATTTCAGGTATTTTCCTTTATAGTTACCTAATAAAAATAATAATGCATTTTTGTTAGCTAACACGGTTAAAGAATACCAATTAGCTTTATTATCATAAAGAAGCAAAATGATATGATTGAAAATGATTACTATCTACTTACAAAACAGTTATTTTTTATTTAGGGCAACTAATATTTATTGAATACCTTTTATTTTTAGGGTCTCAGCTATCTTTGTTACATTATAGAACTCTCAGAACCGTCCTTTTAGAGTATTTTTCATTTAACAGCAACAAGAACAAAACAAAAACAAAAATAAAACTAAGAATGAGATCAAAAGGATCTCACTTAGTACCACAGGCAGTTGTATACCCAGGTAACATGTTACCCTTCCGCACAGGTGTCCTAGAGCCATAGTCTTTAGTTGTAAATTTACTTCTCTTAAATTCAATATGGATGTAAACAGTATTTTTTCTTTTCTTTTCTTTTTTTCGGAGCTGGGCACTGAACCCAGGGCCTTGCGCTTGCTAGGCAAGCGCTCTACCACTGAGCTAAATCCCCAACCCCCAGTATTTTTACTTATATCATCACCAGTTCTCTTTGGGTAAAGTTATAGCCACTTAATTATAATTTCTTCCCTATGAGATTTATTAAAAAACTTATAGACAGGGGATGCATAATTTTAAGTATTATAGTTATTTATATGTAAAAATAATAGAAATATACTTTAAAAATCATACCTATTAAATAGACATAAAACTATGATTTCTAAAATATTTAAGATTAAACCTTTATATATAGTTTTATAAATACAGGGTGTTCAGGAACTTAAATGACTGAATAACAATGGTGAGCAACATATACACAGGTGTGTGTATATTCTCTTCAAGTTAAAAATAACTTTCTGACAGCCTGAGTTCAGATGAAATAGAATATTAGTAGTGGTATTTTCTTTTACGTTATAGACCTAGAATTAAGGCCAAATGATTACACAACAAAATGAGAATAATCTGATAGTATAAATTCTGGACTATTTCTACAACATAAGTAGTTATTGTCTTATAGGAAGTCTGTTCTGAGCAAAGTATCTTCAAAGAAAGAGAAGGAATTACAAAGAAACAGATGAGGAACTGTGTCTACCCTCTTGCCTCTATGACTGGGGACTGATCCCCAAAGCCTTGCACAAGCCAGCAAGTCCTGTATCACCAAGATCCATTCCCAGTCCTCTGAGGGCTGAGATACTAGCTTGTTCAATTCATATGCCAATGGCACAAGCAGGACCGATACAGTCTGGGCAGTTTTGACTAGTTTTGTTCTGTTATTTTTATAATTTTTACTGTTTTAGCTATAGTTAGGAAAAAACTATCATATAATAAAATCGTTTCTTCAGGCAAATACCTCTTCTAGTTTCCCCTATTATAATGAGCATGCTGTTTGTAATATTAGATCATTTTCATAGCTTCATTAAGAACTTTGTCTATAGGGCAAAGTTCATATCATATATGATTTTGATTTACTTGGAAAAAGCTTATTAAAAAACCATAACTTTCAAAACATATTTATATCGTAGAGACTGCAAATGTTTTGAAATGGTTCTCTGTTGTCTTGAGATTCCCTTCACATAGCCAGTCCTCCTACTGTAGTTGGCTCATAAAAGCTTGCAAAGTCTTCAGTCTTGCTAGAGATTGTTGTTCTTACAGCTCAAAAAGAGTGACCTTTGAACGTAGGTTAGAGACTGGCCGAAGATGTTCTTTATCAGTGTCTTGTCTCACTATGAATGTTCAGTTTGTAAAGTTGCTGCACTATGGTTTACATCCTTATTTAAGGAGCCTTCAGAGTCCTCTATTTCCATGGCCTACTTTTGGGGCTGGTATGAAGAGTTAGCTTCAGGGTTTGATTATTCTATGGGTATGAAAATGGCATTTATAGATTCGTTATTTGTATTTAATTCTTCAACTGTGCTGAAGAGGAATGAATTCTCCTGACCTGACACAGTTTCTATGTAATCATTTGTAAAGTTTGGGTTATCAAGATATTTGGTAACAATATCTCTGAATTTGAAGTTTGAAAGTGACAGTTTCAGAATTTAGATTCTTAGAATATGCACAAAACCCAGCAACACCTAAATCTTGATGTTTCCAGAACATCTTGTTTAAGTTAATGTATCACTTTATATAGTCTGTCTTAGAGCTGCTGGCTCCATCAGGGAATGGGAGTCATGCAGTTGTGTGTGTTCAGGTGGTACATTGGTGTTACCTGCATTTTCTTTGCTCCATTTGATATAAATTACTCTTTTGACTCAGCTTTTAGGCATACTTAATATCTGTCTATCCATATTCTCTCTCTCTCTCTCTCTCTCTCTCTCTCTCTCTCTCTCTCTCTCTCTCTCTCTCTCTCTGTAGTTTTTCCTTAACAGTCTGTAGGCGATGAAAATATAATTGGAATTGCAGTTTGCTTTAGCAAGTGATACCCCATCGGATGTCAACAATCAGGACTAAAAGGATCTCTGTTTGGGAACTGATATTTACTGGGAGTCCCAGAGTCTTGTTTCATGTTCTCTAGCCACTTTTGAATTCTTTCTTTATCATATGGAGAAAACAAAACAGCTCAGCTCTCAACCTTTACAAGCACCTGATGCCCCAGCCCACAGGCACAGGGAGCTGCTAGTTCTCTAGTTTTCTAGTGCCATCTCCTTTGCTAGTTTCTTTTACATTGTGAGCCTGACTGCGGTAAGTGTCTGTTTCACTAGTGTTAGAAGAACAAAGGGAAAATACTGCATGCATTTTAAAAGATAAAAGGCTTTGAAAACCTTTTGATTGAAGGAATTCTGCTCCTGTTTAGCTGATCTCAGAACTTTTCTTTTTGTGATTGTAGAGAGTTTAAGAACGATCTTGAATGCAGTATGTAGCCCAGGCTGGCTTGAAACTCCTGTTTTAGCTACCTAAGTGCATGGTATATCATGCTGTATATCATGAAGCCTAGCACTATATGTTTCTTAGTCAGAACCCCCTCCCCATCTCCAGAAATGGATGTGAGTTACACTCAATCTGAGAAGTTACAGAAGTTCTAATGAGTTAGAAAATGAATCGTAAGGTTATTATTACTAAGCATCTCCCAGCCTAGGCAAAGGCACAAAGTATCTTTAGAAGATTAATGAATAACATTGAAGAGCTAGGAAAGAGTGAATTCAAATGTTAGGTAAGTAGAAGAAAGGAGATAATAGAAATAGCGGAATTCTAGGCCATATGTAATGGATGAATAGTAGAGAATACTTAGCCCTTTCAAAAGTTGTTCCTGGAAACTAAGAACTATGATATATGCCTAGGATGGACAGACAAACAGACAGGCAGGCATGCAGGTGGGTGGGCAGAAAGAGGGTAGGGGGTGGAGGGAGGGAGGGAGGGAGGGAAGGGGGAGAGAGAGAGAGAGAGAGAGAGAGAGAGAGAGAGAGAGAGAGAGAGAGAGAGAGAGAGAGAGAGAGAGGGGCAGAGCGAGAGCTAGAGAGTGGGCAGGTAACAGCCGCCCCTGAAATAAGCCTGTAGATCTACTACTTGCTACTTGGAAGTACAAGAAAAGAGAATTTAGAATTCCAGGCCAGCCTGAGGTAAAGGGAAAGATGTTCCCTCCCAACAAAGAAGGAAATGAAAAAGAACTCTAAACTACCACTATAAAAAGGAAAGAGGGGCTATCACTGCCGATCCCATAGGTACAAAAGCATAGAAGTACAGGGCACGTTGAGTTAGTTTATGGCATAACTAACAAAAGCTTACTCAGGAAGTTCCTCATCTGATAAAAAGATGAATTTGTATTTTAACATTCTCATACAGGAGAATGGGACCTTGGTGGTTTTTCTGTACCTGATAGCAAATATAAGAAGAAAGAGCTGTGGACACAGTGAATACGTAATGTCTGTATCCTACCCAATGTGTGAGACCCTGGGGAAACAGCAGGAACAAAAATACAGACAGAGGAAAGAATACTGAGTTTACAGAACTCCTACTATTACAGAAAGTACTATTGCTCCTACTATTACAGAAATAATATTAAGTTTACAGACAACAGAGTAAGGAACATTTCTCAGCTCATTCTTTGAAGTCAGCATAGCATTTATAGAAAGCAGGCAAAGACATTAGAACGCAAACACAGAACTCCATCCTTAATAAACATACACTTGAAAATCCTCTTAAACAGTACTTGGATTAATCGTGGTTGCATATTTGATCCTTATAATTCATTGTATTAATAAACTAAGGGAGAAAAAATATAGGCTTACAATAGGTACAGAATAATATTTGACAAATTAATTATCAAAACATTGCATTAAGCTAAGAGGGGTAGTTCTTGACTCATTGGTGGCATCTAAGGAAACACTTTTACTGTGTGATGCACTTAATGATGAAAGACTCGATGTTGTGTCCGTGATTGATGACAAGACAGGAACCCCCCAGACTCTGAACAGAAAGACTTAAAGATTGAATTGCAAACCAGCCTTTTTTCAGACAGATGTTTTAATTTCATAAGTAGAAAATCTTGATCTACCAAAATTACTAAAATTATTAAGTGGCTTTAGCAAAGGGTAAGGGTAACCAAATCAATTCTTTCCGTAAAGACTTGTTAGCAAAAATAACCTCTTGGAAAGTAAAATTTCAGAATGATTATAGTAGCCTAAAAAAGTACAAAATATTTATTGATACAGTTAAAGAAAATAAATTAAGACTTCACTAACATATTAATTACCGGGGGAAATGAAAGACTTAACTACATGAGTAAGATGTCTTGTTCTGGACAAGTCATATGGCTTAGTGATGGAGTGCTTACGCCATGTATGCCAAGCTCCTCAAGCCTATAGTCATACACAGGCATACACATGCATGTGCAAAAACGATGGCTTTCCCTGTATTGGAAAGTACAGTATTATTAAGGTGCCTGTTGTTATCTCTTTCATTTATTAATTCAACTCAGGAATATCTTAGCAACTTTAACACACATACTACACACACACACACACACACACACACACACACACACAATTTATGTGGAAATTAAAAGGATGTAGAATAGTAAAAAAATACTTTTGTAAAAAGTAATGAGATGAAGGGTGTAAGTTAGGAAGATACAACAACTAAAGTTTTATAGAAGAATGGTGTATAAGATGGGATAGGAAGTTTAGCACATCAGCACACACGTAAGTTTTGTCTAAGATTCATGTACAGTTCTGGGTACATGATAGACCTTTTATGATGGCAAAGCACACTGGGTGAGATCTGTAACAGAGTAAACCCCATTTCCTAATTCACACCATATGCTTGAAATACAGCAATGTCTTAAAGGTTACCTAAGCAGAAGTTCCATTCAACTTGTAAAAGAAACTATCCTAATGTATTTATCTGGCATAGGCAAATACTTATTTGATAGTACAGAGGAGCATAGTAGTATAAATTGCCACCAAAGATATATTGGAATTCACTGAAGATAATGTTTCTGTTTGCCAGAAGTTTCTTAGGAAAGTGTATAGGCCAGTCATGCAGTGAGAAAACACTGCATTTAACTGACAAAGGACTTTCAGATATACAATGAACTATTACAACTCAGAACAAATGATCCTGTTAAATGGGTTTTAAACTTACGTGGACATTTCACAGAGAAACTTAGGAATAGTTGATAAATGCATAGAAGGCATGTTTAACATTAGTAAGCAGAAGAGTGAGATGAAAATGAGAGTGATACTGCTCACCTACCAGAAGGGCCCAAACTCACACATAATGGTATCCGAATTCTCATTTTGCTGGGGGAACAGAAAAGGACTCAACTACTTTAGAAAGCCCCTTAGTAGTTTCTTTCTTCTTCTTCTTCTTTTTTTTTTATCTTTATTAACCTGAGTATTTCTTATTTACATTTCGATTGTTATTCCCTTTCCTGGTTTCCAGGCCAACATCCCCCGAACCCCTCCACCTCCCCTTCTCTATGGGTGTTCCCCTCCCCATCCTCCCCCCATTACCGCCCTCCCTCCAACAATCACGTTCACTGGTGGTTCAGTCTTGGCAGGACCAAGGGCTTCCCCTTCCACTGGTGCTCTTACTAGGCTATTCATGGCTACCTATGAGGTTGGAGCCCAGCGTCAGTCCATGTATAGTCTGGGTAGTGGCTTAGTCCCTGGAAGCTCTGGTTGGTTGGCATTGTTGTTCATATGGGGTCTCAAGCCCCTTCAAGCTCTTTCAGTCCTTTCTCTGATTCCTTCAACGGGGTTCCCATTCTCAGTTCAGTGGTTTAATGATGGCAGTGGCCTATGTATTTGCTGTATTCTGGCTGTGTCTCTCAGGAGAGATCTACATCCGGTTCCTGTCCCCTTAGTAGTTTCTTATGAGTTAAAACATGACCTAGCATTGTATCATTGCCCAGTGTGTAAAAATGTTTTATGAAAATTTGCATTTGAACAGTCATAGAAACGGTTTATCATGGTTCTCCAAAAATACAAATGTCTATTCATGGGAGGATGAATGAGTAAACTGTGTCTTACTAGAATCTAATAGGAATTACTGACCCACATAAGCACATGTGAATCCAGAAATGCTGAGACACTGCCAGGCACAAAAAGGAGCACACGTTCTTTCCTCATCTGTCTGAGATTGCAGAGCAGGCCAGGCTGAAGTCAGTGGGGGTGGCTGATGTGAGAACAGTCTCTTGTCTTGTGGAGGTTGACAAGACTGGTACAAGGAACCACCTGGGTGGGGTGAGGGTCAGGTTTTCTGTCTTGTTAAATTTTGCAAGACCTAAGTGAGTATGAATTTGCCAAAACCTAATGGTTGTGATGTGGATGTTTCACTATATGTAAATAATACCATAATCTGAAGTAATGATTTTTCTTTGGTCCTTTTTCTCAAACCACGCATGCATTTTAGCAGTCATAATATTTGGTGATAATTACATGAACACAGGTGTTGGTTAAATCCACTTCTTATACCAGAAGAGAAGTATGTTGCAAATGTTACTTTTGCTCATTCAATTTCCTTTGCTAGGATGCTTGAAAGAAACCTAGAATGGTTCATTTAACTAATTTATTAGGCAGTGCTATTGATTTCATCTTTAAAACCGCTGTCATAGGAAGGTTTCTATTTTTGGGCAGACCCCAAATATAGAGGGATTTGTCTGTGAAAATTTTATTTAGTTAGTTTATATGCATATATGTAGGAGTGCCTGTGTGAGTTTATGTGCACTGGTGCCTATGAAGTCCAGAAGACGGTGTTGAATCCCCGAAAACTGGAGTTATAGGTGGTAGCTATCTGATGTAGGCTCTCTGCAAGGGCATTAAGCACTCTTAGCCGCTGAACCATCTCTTTAGCCTGAGTAAAACTTAAAGAAATTACCAAGTGTTATTGGTGCTCAGCCTACTTTGAAGTATAGTGTATACCTGAATGGTTGGCTCCTTTAAATAACATTAGAGACTTGTCTTTAGTGTGCTATCAATAGAATATTTTTAAAGTCAGATATGATATCATGAGCTTAGTCCCAGCTACCAAGAAAGCCAAAGAGTAGTTCTCTTGTGCCCAAGAGAAAGGCCAGCCTGGATAGCGTAGTGAGACCCCCCTCTTAATCAGTAAGCAAATAACACTTTGTTTTAATAGAGATCAGTGTAATCTTACCATGTAGGTTGAACATAGTTGTCTTTAAAAAAAATAATACATGCTTCAGGTGAGAGTGTTCAATTTGACCAGTCATGGTAGCACATGCATTAATCCCAGCACTTGAGAAGCAGAGGCAGGTGGATCTCTGTGAGTTTAAGGCCAGCTTGGTCCAAATAATTAGTTCTAGGATAGCCAGAGCTACATAGTGAGATCCTGTCTCAATAAACCAAGGGTGGGGGATGGGAAGAAAAAGAAAAAAGTATTTCATTGATCCAAAAAATTATAGAATAGTAAACTTTGTGCAATTACTTCTTTTCCAAGACAAACCTACTAAAACAAGAATATATATATACATATTCTTATAGAACAACTTAGTAGATATGGAAATATTAGCTGACTTTTCACTGTGACAAAATACATGATAGGAGTGACTTCATTTTAGAGGGAGACCTGACTTTGGCCTGTGCCTTCAAAGGGTCTTAATCCAACTGTGCCAAGAGAGTGGTAAGAGTGACTCCGTATGGGCAGGGGTGTGGTGTAACTGGTCACACCGATACATCTGACAAGAAGTCAGTGCTAAATTGGAGATTTAAAAAGTATTGAGTTGTCAGGAGGTAGATGATAAAGTCGCCTAGTAAGAAGCTGGTACTTTATTTTGATGAGAAAAATGTACACAGGGTCAAAGTCCAGAGAAATGTAGTAGAGGCTTAAGGAGCAGGCAGAGAATAAGAAAAGATACTTGGGAGGTGGAATGAATCATCATACTTGTGTGTGATGTCATAGAAGCCCAGCATTTACAAGGAAGCAGTTGGAAAAGGATGAATTAGCAATGTGTAATGCCAAGAATCTTTAGCAGAATTCCTTAGATACCATTTTAAGTGCTGTGGTGGTCGGGGTGAAAACATACAGCCTGTTAGCTTAGGGCAGTTCCTTCACCTTCTTCTATATGAAAGCCCAGGAAGGTCAGCTCCTAGCAAATACACTGGCTGTAGCAGCAGTATAAAAACATAAGCGTTTGCCCCATCCTCTTTAACATCATTCTTTTCCTTGGTGAGGAAACATTTACTTTTTCATCTTAAATCAGTTTTGACCCAAATACTGCATATTTCTCTAATTTGTCCCTCCATCCTCCTTCCCATCCTTCCAAGAGACAAGCTCTGTCTGACTCCTTAGCCCAGACTGGCTGAGGGCTTCTAGCCTCCTACTGCAGCCTCTTAAATTATAGGTACGTACTGCACCCAGCTTCTTACTACTTTCTGATTAAGAACATTAGAATGTGAGTCTTTCTAATTGGATTGCTTGAGCAAATTTTTTGGTGACCTTTCTTTCTTTTGCTGCTTTTGAGATCTAGGCGAAGACTCTCATTTTGTTAGTAGAGCCAGGAAGCAGGCAGTTTCCATGGTAACCGACAGGCTGAGTTTACTGTGGAAATTTCCGGAATTAACAGAGCTGCATTGCAGAAGGATGCATAGAGCAGCAGTATTCATCTAGAGATCTTCACAGCGTATGCAGAGAGGAGCAGTTATCGGGATATGTGCATGTTTATTTTCTTGTCTAAGGAAGATTGTGTGTGTGTGTGTGTCTGTGTGTGTGTTCACTTGTGTGCATGTGTGTGCGTGTTGAGAGAGTTAAACAGCTTTGAGGCATTTCATACATCCTGGCTTGGTAACCTGGAGCTTGCTTGAAGACAAAAATGAAAATGTGGTTTGGAAAGGAGGATCTGCTTGGTGGCACTAGGAGAGAATTAGGTAAGTGCATCTCTTAAGAGGGGGGTGGTGGTAAGGAAGGAAGGAAAGTACACCCACTTCAGTAGACAGTCAGCGGTTCTGAGGAAAGGTGGGCCTAGGCAGAAGATGCTTCTTGCTTTTTAAAGGAAAGGTGGTAGAATTCAGCATTTTTGATAAATCAGATTTTTATTTTGAGCAAGAAGTCCATCAAGGTAATTGCTATCACCTGCTGAAAGACAGTAGCTAGAGGTGCCCAATGCTAATAAGGAGCTTTGCTGCACTAAGCCGAATTGCCTAAATGATAAAAAGCCTCCAGAAGGCCGTTAGATCCTTAATCCTGTTGATCTGGCGAGTAGGATACTTAAGAAAAAATCCAAGTACATTTTAAAATTAAATTAAATAAGTGTAACATTTGAGTAGATAATTAGGGTTTCTTATGATATAAAATTATAAACTTAAAAGAGAAAAGGGATCTAGAAAAATAGAGTGGTTTAGTTGTTTAAGTGATAACCAGATAACATTCATGCCTTGTTAGTTCCATGACAGGTTCTTCTTGCAAATGAAGTTTGACTGGAGCACAGCCAGTAATCTGGCTGCATGTTTACGATGGAGATTGTTTGCAAAGACCTTACTGTGAAGCCTGGAGTAATTACTATCTGATGTCATACAGAAAAGTTTGATACTCATAATGTATTCTTATGTCTGTTGTAATTAACAGTTGTGACAGAATTGGTACCTTAAAGCAATAGCAATTTATTTTATCACATCACTAAAAGCCAGAAATTGAAAATTAAGGTGTTGGCTAGGCCGTGCTTTTTTCTCCAGGCTCTAGAGAAGCCTGCCTCCCTCTCTGCTCCTCGTGGTGATATTGAGTGTTTCTGGCCTTGTCTCAGTGGCATTATAATTTCTTCCTTTATCTTTGATTACCACCTTTCATTTTTCTCTCCGTGTTTTCGTAAAGGAGAGCCATCATGTTTGAAAAATCATCCATGTGCATGAATAGTGAGATTCCTTTTTTTTTTAATTTTAAGAAAGGGTCTTAGGTTGGCCTAGAACTTGTTATGTAGACCAGGCTGGCCCCAAACCTGTAGGTCCCCTTCCTGCCCAGTGCCACCATGCCTAGTGATCCTACTATTTTGGACCTATCTTAATCAAGGTGATCTCTTTCTGAGGTCTGAAATAAGATTGTAAAGATAAGGTTTCATTCTGTGGTTCTGGATAGACATATTTTGGGGTTATAGGAGATTATTCAAAAACCGGGTTTTGTTTTCTTACACCACATTCTGTGTTAAGGCTAGTCAGTTGCTGGCCAGCTTCCTTTGGAAACTTGTGCAGAACACATTTTGCAGGAGATTTCGACTATTGGGAAAGATACTGAACTCAGTCTTCAAGTATGGGGCCATGTAAGCCATAGAGCATGGCCATGTGGTGTTGAGGCATTGGGCTGAGCACTAGGACGCTGGAGAGGGAGAGTACCGGAATTCACAGGGACTTAGGAAGACAGCGCCAGGATCTTCATCTTGTCCTCGTCTCATCTCTTCATGTCTCTCCTCAGCTCTCAGCTTTCAAACTCCAAACAGTAACAAACACATTTGGAGTTTTAATGAAAATGATTGGAACCAAAGCAAGAATCTGAGTTATGAGGAATGAGACTCATGGCTATGCCACTGGAAACAAACTGATTCAGAAGAAGCACCAAGTAAGCAAACAGTAGATGGCGGCGTGGAAGGAACATGGCAGTGCAGTTGCCTGAGGCTTGGTTTTGCTGGGATGTTTGTCCTGGAGTGTCTAAAGAGCCAGCTGAGGATGGAAGGTCTGCAGTGTCTCATTCGTCATTTATGAGGACATTGTGAGCCACAGTCATGGTGTTAATATCTGTCCTTGTAGTACCTAGAAATCTCAGTCATTACCTTTGAGTCCATGTTTGAAAAGGGATGTATGTGTGGTGAAGAATCAAACAGAAAACAAGTGGTTCCAGTGTGGATGCTGTCTTAGAGAGAAACCCAATTTTAATTTGATGGGCTAGTGCCCATAGCATCATCTGATTACTAAAGAATGGAACCCCTGATAGAGTTGTGGAAGTGATCCTCTGTGGAGATGATCATAAAAATTAAGCAAAACAGTAGATCCAAATTAGTATTTACTAAAAGCAAGGAAGTACTAAACAAGCACACCATACTTTTGATCATCTGTCTGCTAAGGGCTGTTGTGTTCTGATTCCATTCAGAGATGCAGTGGAGGAACATGAATTCCAGTCCAGGATTTCCAGGGAGAGTTTCCCAGAGAAAAAAGACCAAATGAAGTCTTGTTTCTTTTCTAGTTGAATTCTTTAGTCTATAAATATGTTCATATTGGATGCCAAGTTGAGATGTAGGAGGCCATGGGAATATTTTTTTTTTTTACTTTACCAAAACATTTGTGCATATGGTTGAATTGTATGCATAAGCTTAAGTAGTTTTCTAGAAATACAAAAATTTTCTTGAATGCAATAACAGTTGTATTTTTGGAATCACAAATATGTCAGGCTTATTGTATATGTGGGATTAAGTTAAGATGCTTTATCACTGATCACAGTTATGCTGAACTCTTTACCCTCCCTTTGACAGGTCTTATAGAATGTTCTATACTGGCTTGGAATCTGTGATCCTTCTGCCTCAGCTCCCAGGGTGCTGGCTTCCTGGTGTGTATCAACATACCTGGTTCTCATGCTGACTCCTATTGGCAGCTGTGCTAGTTAAGATGCTACCAAAATAAAAATTCTACCCAAGTTTTCTCCTCAGGCCTGTGGAAAGGTGGCCTCAGGTTCCCTTTTATCCTTTCCTCCCCACTAAACAAACAAACAAACAACATCAGTTCTTCTCCTTAAGGGCATACCTTATCTGGGAAATGAGGTCATCATGAATAAAGCATTATGGGTAGAAGTAGAAGATTGTAGTAGCAATAAGACCAGGACTTAGGTTTTAGAGTCCTCTGCTGTCAATTAAAAGTTCAGTAGTGAAGAGCAAGCAGACTGGGGTGAGAGGATTTGCACTGGAGCTGTGGATATTAGCATCACTATACTAGGCTCTGGGTGTCTGCCTCATCAGCCTGTGGCATCTCCCACATGCAATGATACAAAATAGAGAGAGGCTTGCATGACTGCTGGATGCTTTTTATGTGTACCCTGCCTTGTTGAGTCCAGTTGCCATGATCTCTCCACACTCCCAATGTTCTTAACACAAGGATGTTGACAAACCTTCCTGGATCCCCTTTCCCTGCAGTAGTCTGAGCTCTCCAGGCAGGAGCTAGGGACAGTTGCATTTTTCTTTTCTCTTGGGGCCTGCTACCATCTATGCCTGATGCCTAGTATCTTAAGATTGTATCTTGTGTCTGTCTTCTCTGCTGTGAAGTCATTCTTCTCTCTATACTCTAGAATGGGAAACTTGGTGCCGCACAGACACAGATAAGGAAATAGGATTTGTAAGAGGAGAAAACATCTTGGCTGATGTTAGGAAGGCTATCTCTGAGTAACATTTCTCAGGATTCAAATAGTTTCCTTCACCCATCCCTAGCCAGGACTAATTCTCTTTAAAATGAAAAGAAGTTAATTTATAGGGGTTAGAAAGATGGCTCAGTGATTAACAGCCCTTGTTGCTCTTGCAGAAGACCTGGATTCAGTTCCTAGCACCCCCAAAATAACTCATAATTGTCCATAACTGAAGATTTAGGGGATTGACACCCTCTTCTGGCCTCTGTGGGCCCCAGACATGTACATGGTGCACATACACACAGCCAAAGTACTAATATAAATAAATCAAAACAATTTTTAAAATGAAATGTTACTTGTAAGAAAGGGCTGAGAAGCTAAAATGTGAGACTAGATTTGATTGAATGAGCAGTAGTATTACTGAACATAATGTCACATGAAGGAGAGTAATTCCTAGGAATCTGGAAACATTGGTAGTGAGAGACCACGTTACATGCAGCATGCACACTCAGACACAGCAGGTACCAGGAACTGGAGGGAAATAATTGATTTAAAAACATAAATAACCGAATTTATTTTTTACATTTTTGAATTCATTGAGAAGGTAAACAAGCCTGTGAAACATTTCTGGTGGATGGAATTTATGGTTCTAGAGAGTTCTCAAGTTTCCTAATGCTGCAGCCCTTTAATACAGTGTTGTGGTGACCCCAACCATGAAATTATTATTATTGCTACTTTATAACTAATTTTGCTACTGTTATGAATGATAATGTAAATATCGGTGGTTTCTAATGGTCCTAGGCCACCCCTGTATGAATCGTTCGACCCGCAAGGGGGTTGCAACCCACAGGTTGAGAACCACTACTCTAGATAAAGAGCTTGTTGGGCAGAGCAGCAATGACAAAGCAGACTACTTGGACTAGCAGGTCTCATTGGTGCTCTTTCAGGCAGTAGAACAAGAAATGCTTCTTATTACTCAACAGGCACAGATTGTTGAAGTCCAACAGTGACACAATGAAGTATATCTTGAGCCAGCACTGGTCGTGTGTGACTGAAACCCCAGCACCTGTGAGGCTGAGGCAAGAATTTGAGACAAAGTGAGTCTATATAGAACCTGATTCAAAAGAGACAGAAAATGTCACTTAATCTTAGTACCAGTTTAAGTTAGACTCTTGACTGGTGGGTGTTGCTGTTCCTGCCAAGTCAATGTAAGCATGCTTTTTAGCCCTGACCAAAATGAAACTATTACTAATGACTGCTGAGTTAGAATGTTTTGGTGGAATTTGTAAAATAGTTTTTGTAATTGATGCATACAGTATAGAAAAATACAAATAGAAAGTGTGTTTTCTTTCTGAATTGTGAATGAGCTTTTCCTTTTCTCTACTCTTGCAGCCTTGTCAAAGGGTTTTGGCTTAAGGTGTGTGGTTGGATAGGAGTGGCTCAGGAACCTGTTTGCTGCTGAGTTTGCAAAGTAGACACCACTGTGTTAACAGTGCAGATGTGAAGGTTTGAGTACTGCTGGAGCCATTTATCACCTCCTTGGTTGTGTCACTGTTTAAAACAAAGCAAGCAATGGGAAGTCTACCCACCTACACAGGAAACAACATGGAATCTACCTACCCATATGGAAAGCCCCATGCTGCTTTGCCAGACAGGTGGAATAGAAATACAGCTTTCCTCAGGGTTTGGTCTGATTAAGGGTCTGGAAGATAATGTCACAGACAGTTATTTGTTTTTAAAGTCTCTAGGTGTTAGGAAATTGTAGGTTTGTGTGGTCAGTGAGAAGATGACAGCTAACATAGATGCAGTGTCGGTAAATGGAAAATTTGGTCATATCTGCCCAAAAGCTAAATAAGCAGAAGAGACATCAGTTCAGATGTGCCAGTTTGCAGATTTTAATGTGGCAAGGTAAGTCTAAGAGTTGAAATTTTAATCTCTATACATTGATGCTTTTTAATAATAAAGCCTATATTAAATGGATTAAAGCCCTATATCAAATGTCCTATTTAAAATCTTGCGTGCCCCATAGGAGGTTACTTTTATAAACATACATTTCTTTTGTATGCACACATAGTTGTGTCAATTTTTCACTATGTGAGTGTATATGTGTTCCTTTTAGGAACCAAGAATTATTAGATTTAGGATTTATATCTTTAAGTAATCAAGAACTATTTTTAAAGCAGAGCTTTTGACTAGAATTGCTGTGGGTTTGAAGATGTTTAGGGTTATTGTTGGCCAGCCACTTTATGCTCACTGAACTTTCCTGCCGACTTATTTCCTTTTCAGTGCTGTATTCCTATTTGCCACTTCTAACTGCAAGTACTGTTGGTATCTTAGATTAGCCCCTTTTGAGAACTAAAACCAAACCATTGACAGTGTGGCTCAAACAACAGAAACTAATTTCCCACAATTGTGGAGGCTAGAGAGTCTAAGATATAGTTACTAGGAAGATAGGTTCCATTGCGAGCTCTTTTCTCATGGCTTCCTGTTACCAACGTCTCATTGGCTGTTCATAGGACCTCTTTTCTTTGTGCATGTGGTAATGCAGCAAGCTCTCTAATGTCTTCTCTTACAAGAGCACTGGTCTTGGAGTAGGTCCCATCTTTACTAACCTTCCTTTAACCTCAATTATCTCTAAGGACCTATCTTCAGTACAGTCACACCAGGGATCTTTGGTATGTGATTTTTGAGATGGAATACAATTTAGTTTATAAACAGTCAGGACATACAGCATTGCTGTCTTATGTAGGAAGATGGAAAGGAGAATGGGTATTGGCCAATATGGTGGTTATATCAGCCACATACTCTGGCTAATGTATAGATTAGATAGTATAGATTATTCACTGAAGACATTTCATAGAAAACTGTGACAAGAAATGAAAGCTATTGGGGAGATTTTTGGGGTTTTTTGTTTTGGTTTTTTTTTTTTTATGGAATAGTTGTTGCTTCTATTTTTTTCTCAAAAGAAGGGTTATCTTAGGAAGTTTTTTCTTCTTCAAGAGTGCAGTCATAAAATATAAACTTAACACATTTTCTGTGTTATTATATCTTCAATGTTTTGTTTTGTCTTCTACTTATGCCATTTTTTGTTATTGTATGAATATGTGTACATATGTGTGTCTGTGTGTGTGTATACATATACATGCATATCTGCCGCAGCATACTTTTTGAGGTCAGAGCACATAACCTGTGAGGGTCAGTTCTCTCCTTCCTATGTATAATCTAGGAATTGAACCCAGATGGTTGGACGTGGCAGCAAGTCTCTTAACCCACTGAGCCTTGATGCCATCCCCCTGGTCAAGCTTTTCAATAGATGTGTCTTCTTTTGTTTGTAGGTTTTGTTTCCTAGGCCCCTGTCTTATACTATTCCATTGCTGTAATGAAACTCCATGACCAAAGCAACTCATAAAGTAAGGCATTACCTGGGGGTTGGCTTACAGTCTCAGAGGGTTGGTCCATGACCATCGTGGTGGAAGAAGTGGAGACAGGGAGGCAGGCACGGTGCTGGAGATGTGTCTAAGAGCTACTCACCTCCTGATTCATAGGCAGGAGGCAGAAAGCCTGGGCCTGGTTTGAGCTTTTGAAACCTCACTCCTAGTGATACAACTCCTCCAATAAGGCCATACTTTATTCCAAGGCCATACCTTCTAATTCGTCTTTAAAAGTCCCACCAAATGGGACTCAAACATGCAACTGCTTGTTTGCAGCTCTGGAGGCTGTTTTCATTCAAACTACCCTAGCTCCTAAAGTAGTTTAGACCAGAAATTGATTGCCAGTGAGAGTTCATGTTTGGGTTCAGGAAGGCTGCCTAGCTAGTGCTATACTAATTTATCATCCTTTGGAAGCCATTAAGGTTGGGTTGTTGAAGTGGACGCTCAGAAAGTGGTTCAGTTTTCCTGGAAAGGTTTGAGGCCCAGTATGAGTCAATGACATGCTGTGGCGATGTTGTAACCATGACATGTTCTCTGTGACTTTGTAGTATGTTCACAAAGTTGAATATCTGATGCCTTACTCAATTTTGGGCATTTTTATTAGTTCAGTAAGACAGTTTTTATTTCTTAGCTATTTAACTGTTCACTTTCCAAAAGAAAATAAGGGTTACTCTCAAAGCTAGACCGCTGGCTAAAGTAACCTAAACTATTAGCAGTGAGATTCCATAATGCTAAAATTTGCCCTTAACAGTAGAGAGCATCGTGTCTTTTGCTATTCCATGCTTTTATATAAAGCTTTCATGTAAGAGTGCTGCATTTATTTCCGTTCTCAAGAATGGTAGCGTATGCATGTGACATTATGCAGTCATGAAGTGGTATCCCATTGATCGTTACCATATTGTGTTTTGTCAGAACAAGTCACAGATTCTTCTCTCCAAAAGGAGAAAGATGAAAATAGTATGAGGCCAGGAGGGGAAGAAGGTGGGAACCATGTAGTGACTATTAGGACCCTCAAATATTTAAAATATTGCTTCTAATTTACAAGTAATTTCAATTAACTTTTTCTAGATACCTTCACTGTTAGGCCAGTGCTATATTTCATTGATGATTAAAATGAGTCATGGGGATGGTATCACTTAGTGATTATAAATGGAATTTCTTTATGTTAGAGTATTTCCTGGCTTACTCTATTTCAGGAGAAAGATTACTGAGAAAAATCTCTTTATTATCACTTGAATATCTTTTCTGTCTTCAGAGATCAGTGCTGGCTTCATCAGGACTAAAGTGATCACTTGGGCCTGGTTGCTGGGCTTCTGTCATTGGAAGCTAGATGTGCCAAGGCAGGGTGAAAGCGAAAAGCGCTTGTGTAAGTGGAAGCTACTGACTGAGAACTCTCAAGCTTGCAGCATGAGAAACTCCTGTTTGGAGCACAGCTTCCCTAAGTCATGAGATAAAATATATTAAGCTTTTAACTGTACCCTTGAGTCCTGCTTATTATCAACATTAGTAAAGATAGATTTGGGGGAAGAGAAATTCTAGCATTCTAAAGTTTTGAGGCCCTTAGAACTATCGACACAAAACAGTTCTACAAATTTCAGGAGACATTCCAGAGTTCTTCAAGAACAAAATAGATAACTAAGCTGTAAACCATCCTGGCTCTTATCACAAGACTGGACTTTGAAACAGATTTTTGTAACTTAATATGAAATTGAAAACTAGTTGATATTCCTAGGTCTCTTCATGGGTGTTGCACTTTCTAGTTTGACATAGTTTATTCTCACATATAGGGAGAGGGAGAGAAGAGAGAAAAGTCTGTTTACTCTGCTGGGATTTGGGTGTGATATTTAATGCAAAGTGACCTCTGCATTTTCTGTGAGTAACCAACTCCCTTTTAAGCCCATTCATTACTCCTGCTGTTGAACAGAGGCTGGAGCTTTGAAAAGACAGGGCAGATTCCTCTGTAACTGGCTCTTTAACTGTTCCCCACTTTAGTACAGTATAAACAATAACAGGACAGTATATTAAAGTACTCATTCCCATGTAAAACTAAAACCACCGAGGATACTAGAAATGTTGCTTTCCAACTTATCCCATATGCTCTGCTTTAATTGCTGTAGGCTGCTCCTGGGTTCTGGAGTTTAAACAGTTGGTCAGGCTATTCTCAGGTACAGCAAACTTTGGAAACAGCTTTACCAGCTAGAGGGTGTAATAGGGTAAGCGTTTGTAGAGATGAAATCTCAGTTCTGGGGCTCTTGAGGGAATAGAGTTTTGAAGGCTTGGAAAGGGTCTGCTATTGAGTAATCAAAACTGATAGTTTCATCAGCCAAAGGAGATTGGGTTGTATGAATGTCTTTGAAGCTGTGCCTTCTAATGCATTCTATTAAAATTCACTGTGTATAAAGCAAGATGGCACAAACAGCTCCAGAACTGGGGTCAGGCTGCTTGTGTCCTTAGGAGCGGATGAGTGTTCCCACAGCATACTCAGTGCTAGCTAAAAGAAAAAAAGTTAAAACCTATTTAAAATGTGGAAAAATTGCTTCCCAATATTTTAACAGAGAGAGACTGAGAACACACAGCATTGAGTCATCAGGAAAACTGAAGATCTCCCCTGAACAACACTGGGATTTCACTGCAGAGGACTTGAAAGACCTTGGAGAAATTGGACGAGGAGCTTATGGTTCTGTCAACAAAATGGTCCACAAACCAAGTGGGCAGATAATGGCAGTTAAAGTAGGTGATGCCATGATTACTTTTGGTACTTTAATCCATTAGCTGACATTTCGTGGTGCAGCAACCACTGCTCTGTTCTTACCTTTGTGGTAATGATGAGTGTTAAACATTCTGTCTGCTTTCCCCGAGGGTGTTTGTGTAAAGGTTGTCTTACTAATTGTGTGTTTTCTTGCTCTGGAATGTGAGTGTGTGAAGTATGTGTGTTCATTACATTTTTGCCATGATGCATTAACAGGTTTTAAACTTCTGGCCCCTTCACTGCCAAGGTGAGTTCAGGCTGGGCCACTGCACCCCTGGGAGCAGGGCAGTGCTGCTCTGAGCCAGGCGGGAGCTGGAGGAAGAAGCAGCACTGGGCTGGGCAAGGTGCGGGGCTAGGGCTAACAGCAGTCTTACTGAGGGTCTCCTGGAGACCACACACATGCTGTTACCACTAACCTCAACCTTACTCCGTCCTGACCGGCTCGGCTTCTCTTGGTTTACTCCATCTCGACTCAGTACTGCCCTGTTCCCTGGTTTAAGGTTGTATCTAAATGTGTACCTTGTGATAATACTGTCACCTTCTGTCCTAACTGTGTTGTGCCATTTAATTTGTTCATGTATCTTCTTCCCCTAAAGAAGGCCAGAAGTGGAGGTTTTGTCTAAATCATACCTAGCAAGCCTCTGTGTACCTGTGATGAACTGACAGTGTTCATCTTGCTCTTAATGGATTTGCATAACTGTACTTTGTTCAAATGTTTAAAAAGCATTATGTTCTGTTTAAGATACTGAAGGCACATCAGCAATTTGGGGGCAATCTTAAAAGAAAAAAAAATACAGCCATACTCTCACTAAACTCAAAATACCCATGAGCACAAATAACATCTCGGTTTATAACAGTCGAGAGTGGCTTTGCAGATAGTCTAATTTAATCTTATTACTCTCTATTTTGAATATGTTAAAATGGCTTGCAGGGTGACTCCGAGGAGTGGGTCTGTCTCCTACTATTTTCATGCTATCTGAGGCCTCTTGCAGCAGCATCTTGAAGGTGTTTTGTCTCCAGGTTCAGTGTTTTCCTCACTGCTGGGTCATGTCAGGATAATGTTAAATTAGTGTTGAGGAAACATTTTATGTTTCTCTCCAGTTTCTTGGTTTCCACCATATTTTTACAGTATGAAGAGAAACATGCTCTTGGTAGGATATACCTCTAAAAATACAGAGTAGGACCTCTGCTCTAGAGTATCCATTAAAACAAAATGTGCTTCTTAGAATTTGGAATGGTTTATTTATTGTTATCTTTGCTCCTGTACTGTAAGAGGAGAAAGTCATTGGGTTTAGGAGCTTCTGCCGAGTGTTCTGCTATTCTTATGCTCTGTCTCTCTGTGTTGGCATCCAACTTCAGTTGTCAGGGTAGAGGGGAAACTTCATGGACAGCACACGTTCTAAATCCTCCCACATGTGAGGGAAAAATACTTTAAAGATTACTACGGATTTTTTTCCTTAATGTTGTATGTACTTCATCTGTAGTGATCAGTACTATATGTTATTTACCCATGTGGATGAACTTTAAAATAAGTAAAAGACTTTAAGGACAAAGAAAGTACTTCATTATGACATTTCTCAGTGACTAATTTGATCATAATTGGGGTTGTATAATAGCTAATCAAGTTTTGAGATTGAAAATATTGTATTGTTGTCCAACACTCACAATATATAAAATAGATACTATTATAATACTAGTGACTCCTTTGAGGGCTACATTTGCAGTGCTAACATGAATGCGCAGCTTGTGTTCTCAGAGATGATTATGGAACCTACACTTGTAGCTGTCAAATGCACACCTCCTACCTGAACTGTTTGTGTACTCCTTTAAGTAATTGAGCACACATAGCAGCTTGGAGCATGAGAAGATAACAGTAAGGCATAACTTGACAGATCAGGGAATGTCATTGGATTCCATGACTTCATTAATACTGGAAGAATAAGTCATTTTGGATCAATATACATTGGTACTGGTTGGTGAATGATAGATGTCACCTACTTTGGAGTTTTAACCATGTATTCCTTTAGAGAGACATAGTCTTTTGTCACAAGTCATCATGTAGGCACACAGAGCACCCTGACAAGTATGATTATATAGAAGGGATGAGTGGGTGAGGACGTGTTAGACTTTGTATGTCGTAGTTAAAGAGAGACAGTCACACAGTGAATAACTTTTCATTGTTGTTAACGGAGAGACATTTCCTGAGATAGCCCAGTGCTAGCTAGCATTTGAACATGTATTTTGATACTATGGAGAAGGATTGCTGTATTTAAATCTACCCTACAAATTATCTTCAAAATTTACTTGGAATAGCTGTGCAAAAGTGGACTGTGAATTTCTTTTCATGTTTTGATTCAACAAGGAGTGTATAAAATGTGTCTTTACACCGTTCCTGATATGTTCATTCAGATGTGAACAGTTTAATCTCTAAGCTTTAATTACACACAGTGGGCAAAGACCTATTTCTTGCTAGTGAATGTAAATAATACTATTTGCCTGTCAACCCATGCCAGGGGAAGTCCTTGTTGGCAGCGAGGTCTCCTAAAGTATTGTAAATAGAGGGCAGCTGTCATCTCTTAACTGAGTATTCCTTCATTCTTGACGTTGATTAGTATTCTCTACAAATGACATTTATTTAATGTCACATTAAATTTTTTAAATTAAAAAATGCTAGTAGAGATTCATAAAAACAAAGCAGTCATAATGAGGTTCTCTCTTTCTCTCTCTCTCTCTCTCTCTCTCTCTCAGCAGTCATAATGAGGTTCTCTCTTTCTCTCTCTCTCTCTCTCTCTCTCTCTCTCTCTCTCTCTCACACACACACACAGTGCAGTGCTTAAGTTCAGTTAAAAATATCAATTACCCATCAATTACCCCAAATTTATCATTTTTTTTTATGGTGGATACAAATTTGTTTCTTGAAATATACTGCACATTCTCTATTCAAATATTAATTCTTATGCATCAAAATAACATATGAGAAGTTCTTATTGTTGTAATAACCATTTATTAGCATTTACCCGTAGCTCTCTTTGTCCACCATTCCAGTACCCACTACTGTGTTCTTAGCTTCTGAGAGAAGCATGTTTCAGGCTCCACAAATGAAACTGTGCAGTTTGCCTACACAGCTGGCTGGCTGCCTTGCAGCTCTCACAGAGTCTTCATGGCCAGGGCTCCATTTTGTTGTGTTCCATAGTGTGAACACGCTGGATTCTTTTTAATCTACTTCTTAGAAGTTGGATGTGCAAGTTGTTTTTATCTGTGGATGTGAATAGCACTGCAGTGGATTTTGAGGTGAATGGCCTATTTTTCTTGATAGCAGGGTAGTCACAGATGGAAATAAACATGAACTCATTGTCCTATAAGAAAAGTTGGTTTCTCTGCATAGCTGTCCACAAGAGTTGGTTGCAGTAGGTAAATCTCAAGGTTTGGACTCAGTCTATTATGATTAAGTTTCTTAGATAACGTTAGAGAAATTGATGTCTGGGAGAAACACCTAATGCCACCAAGATGTAGGTAATCAGAATCAGAAGACAAGGCATACCCTGGGATTTGGGAGGAGATGAAAAAGAGCAAGTTTGGTGTCATACAGTAACTCAGACTGACACTTGTATATGGTAGCCAGCACCCCTTGCTACTGTGAGAAGGAAGACAGATATGAATCATCCAGCTTGGCCTTTCTACAGTAAGTACTGCATGCCCAGAGAGTGTGGGGATGATGATGGTGTCTCACCCCGCTGCTTGGGGAGCTTTCTGGGCTAATCAGGAAAACGGGCTATTTATTTAGGTTGGACGCCTGTACCAGACTGCCAGTGGTGTGACAGTGTATGTTAGGGACGCAAAGGTTTTCTTTTTGTTGCTGATTTGCCTGATATGTTTCAGTTTTTTCTTATCCTCAACTCTGCTCCTTTGCTTGTTCTGTTTTATTAATTCAATTATTTTTAATTCAGGACTGGCCACTTGATCTTTGATATTTGTATATTGAACCCAGTGTTCTTGAACTGGAACCTAGATGTTTAGTGGGAAGGACAAGGTTCCCTACAGCTCAGCCCTTCCCTACCATCTGCTGGTTAGGTAGGTCTGCCCTTGGTGGGGATGGTACAGGTGTGGTATGAATAACTTTTCCAGGGATATATAAACATTTACCCCAAGAAGAGCACTAATGGCAGATGAAAGAAAGGCTCCAATCCAGGGTGAGAGAACTAGTGTGTTTATTGGAATTACTTACAGGGACAAGATGTGAGATTACTCAGAGGGGTAGGAGAACTTGGGCCGTGCACTTAGGAAAGCTGCACCTCTAGTATTCAGGCAGTTCAGCTTGCTGGAAGAGCAGTTGTTACTGTTTGTATATGCTTCCCATACCCCTACCCCCTCAGGGCTATGTGAGTCTTCTAAGTTTCAGGAGTTTCCTGGGCCTTTTGCATTTCATTTTTTTTTTCTGCATCTTAACCTCCCTCCTTTTCTGAGTTGGAAATACTTAAGTTTGAAGGAAATCAATACACAGTGCTCTACCTTTTCCTCTGTTTCAATGTTTCTGCTTTCTGTTAACAGTGCCATATTCTCTGAGATGTGGAAGGGGTAATAGATATATCTGATTATTTTCTTCCATCTACCCACTGAAGATTAGGCTACAGCAACAGTCATCTACTCTCAGGAGCTTGACTGGCTATGAATCTGCACTAAACACTGCCCATTATAAGAAAGAAGTTTCTCTTCATGATTTACCTAGGCTGACAACAGTAGCAGTAACCTGTGGTTATAAATACAAATGCTATTAAGGCAGTTTGATAGGCACAGCATATCTATTTAACAAAACAAGTTTTCCCCACCTCACACTGGGGCCTATTACCTCTCCAGTCATGTGTTTTTGCCATAGGATATAGTAGCAGATTATGTTCACTCTCGTGCAGAGGGCCTTGAATCCAATCAGAAGGCAGGTGGTTCTACCCATGATGGTTGTAGAATGTAGTCTCACACCAGTCAGCACATCTTACCCAACATGCTGCTGGCTCCATAACTCAGTAACACTGTCAGTGTCACTTAGCCCCTAGCAACCTATGTAGTACCTTCCTGTACCACAAAAGTAAGCCAGTGGCGAAAGGACTCCATTCCAGTTCATGTCTCAGGCAAAGGTAGTGGTGTCATCAGCATAGTTCTAGTTCTACTATGCAACCAATAGCAGTGACAGTAGCTTTTATGGCTTGTGGGGCTCAGGGCCTCCCTGACTAATAACTGACAAAAAGGAAGCCCAACTCCTAATACTGATTTTTTTTAACCAACAACTTTATGGCTCCTGAAAGTGCCATTTGCCACTCAACAAGGAGCTTTCATTTAAACTCCCTAACTGCACTCTTTACTGTTCTTCCAGATGCTTTTAAGGTACTTGAGGGTTAGCTTTATATAAATGAACCATTTTACAGAAGTTAGACATCATCCCTAAAAGCCTGCTCTCTATTCTAAGCAAGTACCAGTTTCTTGGATGGCTAAGAATATCTAAAAAAAAGAAATATTATCCCAGGTCCAGAGCACCATGAAAAGATTTCATCACTTGTATCAGTTCTTTTGTTAGGAGAGCCTGTTGGGCAGGTGAGATAGCTTAGCAAGAAAAGCTCCTACTACCAAACTGATGGCCTTCTTAGTTCATTTCCTCTGACTTGTGTACACCCCCAACACATACACACAGAGCAAATACAATATAGAAATATAGAATAAAGAAAATATAAAAGACATAAATAACCTTTGTTGGGTCCAGCAGTGGGGCAGAGTTGGCATTCTAATTCAGTCCTTGTCCATGAGCCATCCACTGACCTATCCTTGGTTTCTCTGCTTTACTTCGTCCCTGATGGTCTCTGTGGGATCATCTTGCTCCAGTTGACCTGGCTTAATCCCAGGGTGAGCAAGGGCACATCTGTGTCTGTGACTGGAGGTGGTGCTTCAGTTCTGACAGGCTCTGGGTGGCCCTTGCTTTTTCATGAGCCACATCTGGCTGCTCAAAGGGGTGCCAAGCCAGGCAAACAGTATTCACTCCCAGAGTTGCGTGACTTTTCCTAGGAAGAAGAGAACAATTTATTTACACCAGCTAGGACTCCGGTGGCAGAGTAGAATAACAGCTCTACCTAAGTGTAGCTCAGTGAACCACTGAGTTCTTTAGTGCTGCTCACAGGGATCATAGGGGAGGGATTCCTTATAGGAGAAGCTTTAGTGACTCCGAGGCATCCATATCACTGAAAGCCCCAGCTCCGAGTGGGCGATGACTCAGGAGAGCTCCATTTCTTGAGTTCCCTCTACAACTCGTGTATGGCAAAGCCAGCAGGAACCTCCCATTGGCTCTGTTTGCTTGACTGTTGTATAACCCTAGGATGGGAGTGTGTAGGCGGGATGCTTATACATCTGAGAGCTTCAGGAGCTTCCTGAGTCTAAGTTCATCTCAGGTTCCTGAGTCTTGCGACCCTTCCTCCTTCCTCCACAGGAGAATTTTAAGGTTGGAAGTCAGGGATGGTAAAAGTACACTTTGGCTTGTTCTCCAACACTCTGGCAACTGCCAACACTTCTGTTAAAAGTTCCATCGGTAAATGGTCTTGGTGGACATTGATGGTCAGTAATCACTGAGGGAGTGTGTTTATTTTACTGTTTATATTTATGCCTTACATATTGCTTTAAAGCCTTTATGGGATAGTGGCAGAAGTGACTTTGGTGGGAAAGTTCCCTTTTGATATCATATTGTGCTTTATTAAGCAATTAAAAGCCCATAGTGATGACATTTGGTTATTTAAAGCTGGATAGGATGTAGAAGTCATGGCTGTGTTGCTTGATTTGAGAAAGATGTCTATTATCTTGTGATCTCACTTTATTGGTCAGATCATGTGGCTAAATTAAGAAATGCATGGTTCCTTAGAGGTATATTTCCCATGGAGAGTACAAATTGAGATTACCCAAGAGTGGGGATTCCATCGATATGATAGAGCTGCCCCCTGAAAGGCTGGGTTTTGACTTTTATCTGTGCTTTCTTTGTTGTAGTCAGTGGTTTTCAGAGCGTGAGTTCCTTTTTTTGTAAACGTTTTATGTGAAACTCAGTAAATAAAATAGATAACTCAGTAGAGGTTAGAAGAGGCTGAGAATTTACTAAGAAGTAGAATGTGCTTAAAGCATGCCTGAAGTCCTGGGTTTAGTCTTCAGCATGAAACAAAGAAATAAATAAAACAAGATGAGAGAAGGGGTTGGGACCATGGGGAAAGTGATAGCTCTTATCTACCAGTTTTGGAAACTCTGAGAATGCCAGTTCAAAGGCAATATTATTAGAGTTGGAGTAAGATAAATTTTAACCAGCCCATTGTTTGTTTCAGATCCTTCTTGAAAACTGACCATTGTTTCATAGACCTTTCTGAATTGTGATACTGAATTATATCCCAGCATAGCTATTTGGAAAGATACTAGGCTTATCATAGCTCTCCCTCCTTGGGCACATCTGAACCAATATTTGGTAATTCCCAACTCTTACTATCTTAAGCCTTTGCCCCTGGTTATCCTGTAGATTTGGATCATTGTCTCTTAACGTCTTAGGCACAGGAATGTGGAAGCCTTTGTCAAGGCTTACTGAGCTTGTTCCAGTACACTATCCTCTTACTGTGTGCGAGATACGCATGTTCTCCCAAGTTCTCAGTGCACAGCCAGTATGTAAAAAGTGTCAGACCCTCGTGATTTCAGTGAGAAGATGAACCAATATACCATTATTAGATTATTAATTTGGTGAAGATAAACCTAGAAGTTTATAAATTGATTTCATTTATAAAAAGATTTAGTGAATTTTCAGCTAAAATTCACATTCTTGTGAACTTAGTTACTGCAAATACCCTCACGATAATTTAATATTCAATAGATATCATCTATTATGTTTGGACATGGAAACAAATGTTGTATCTTTATGCTCATCTCTATACCTCACCTCTATTTTGGATGATGTTGCCATCTGTTCTTGTTGATCATGGCACTATGAAATGTATTGGGAATTTAAGTATGTGATCTGTGTAGAGACTTGAGCAGCTAGGGATGAACTTCTTCAGCAGAAATCTGAGTCAATGGAAGATAGAAAATAAAAATTCTTAAGATTTTTCTCAGTGTGTGTGTGTGTGTGTGTGTGTGTGTGTGTGTGTGTGTGTGTGTGTGTGTGTGTTCGTGTTCCAGATGATGGTTATATAGAGTGAGTAATGGGGCTATAACAGGTAGAACAGGGTGCAGGACATCTGCTTTTCCATTTTCTTCACAGACACTGTGTTTAGCAGCAGATATTAGTAGACGACAGTGTGTGTATGGTACAGTAGTTTTGATGCATGTTAATTAAGAGACTAGACACATTTCCCCCCCTCCCTGTCTTCCTTTCTTCTTGGATCCTCTGAGTTTTTCCCTGCCCCTTTCTCCCTTTCTTTCTCTCTATCCTCTCTCACCATTTTTTTTTCACTTTCTGTTTTCCTCCCTTTTCCCTCTCTTCCTTCCTTGTTCCCTCGTTCCCTTTGGAGAGTTTCCCTGTGATATATTTGCTTGTGTAACAAATGGTTTTAGTATTTATCAGTGTCAGCACTGGAATTCATGGGAGTAAGGTTTTTTGTTTTGTTTTGTTGTTGGTTTTTTGTTTTGTTTTGTTTTTTATGGTTTTCACACAAATTTGAATTTAGCAGTTGCTTAAAATATGGAATGCACATATTTTGATAACATGACAATAGGTGCTTTTGTAGAGGAATGAGCCACATAAAGAGAAAATAGCATTTATTGTTCTGCATTTGGTTGGCAATACATTGAAAATGACGTTTTGCTCGTGAGCAATGGGTTGTTGTTTGAATGCGCCATCAGATTGTTTTGATTGGGCACTAGGATAAGGTGAACAGTTTATGCCCTGATTTCTTCAGCAGTTACTGAGCCTGTTCTCTTGCTGAGCTTTCCTGTCCGTACCCCATTTTGATCGGGAAACCCGCTTCTTTTCCATTAGAGTACCTCTCAAGTGTGATGTCTAATTGACTTTAATATCTTTCTGTATATGCTGTCCTCTGCACACTCAGCTGAGCCATACATACAGAAACTTAGCAATTATTGGTCATATGACAACATAGGACTTGTCTGTAGGACGGGGCTGTGACCTTCCCCATTTCTGAGCCCCTTTGTTTTAGCCTCTATTTACATTTTTTCCTTTTCAAAACAAAGTGACAGAACAGACAGCCATGTTACATGTTTCTTCTTGCTGTTTTCAAGTCTGTGGAATGGCTGCTTACTGAAATCAATGCTTGATCTCCTCAGCTCTTGATTCTGGTATGTTTATTGACTCATATCTTTCTTGTGATTTAATTCAAGAATTAACATGTGTCATGCACCCTGTGGAGCTACAATTCCATAATAGCAAACACAGCTTGCCATCTTTGTTTTTTTTTTTTTTTTTCTTGTTTGTTTGCTTGACTGTTTGTTTTTAACTCTAGGTTATCTTTGGAATGTGTGATGACCCAATTTTCCTTTCTCCAGACAGAAATGGAATCAGGGACCCAGAGGCCACTGCACACACATCATCCAAGAGATAGAACCTGTCATTCTGCCCCACCTTTGCTCATAGCTTAATGTAGTAGGAAGAAAAACTGAGTTGATCTTGTGAGACCAAGTAGTTGTCCAGTGGACAGAGGGAGTCCCAGAGTGCCGTTCAGGTAGGCTTTGACCGGCCTCTTGAAGTGCAGAGATTTTGGAGAATCCTGTTTGGCTATAAGGGACAGCCTTAGTCAGAGTTATGGCAAAAACCATCTTGTGTTTATTTAGCATTTAGCAAAATGCTTCCTGGTGACCCTCTGAAAAGACAGGCTTTGTCTTAAGTCACTGTTCCGTTGCTGTGGGGACACAATATGACCATGGCAACTTTTATAAGAGAAGGAAGTTCATTTAATTAAGGGCTTCCTTACAGTTTCAGAGGGTCCATTATTTTCAGTGGCAGGAAGCATGGCAGGCGTAGTGCTGGAAAAGTAGTTGAGAGTTAGATCCTGATCTGCAGGTAGAGACCCCGGGCCTGGTGTGGACTTTTAAAACCTCAAAGCCCACCCCCAGTGACACATTTCCTCCAACCGGGAGGCTACACCTCCTTTTCAAAGAGCACCACTCCCCACGACTAGGCATTCAAATCTGTGAGCCTCTGGAGGCCATTCTTATTCAAACTACCATAGGCTCGTAAGAGGGAAGGAAGTCGGTGAGCCTTTCTTACTTTATTCTCCCTACATACCCATCCGGAACCGTAGTCAACCCTCCTTCCTACTTTCTTTGTCACATCTAAGTCTTCCTAGTCTTAACCCTAATGTGGATTGCTTTGTCATCCTGCTCCTTCTTCTTTGCACTCTGGCTCTTTGTCCTCAGCCCTGGACATAATTGTAGACAGGAAAGAGGAGAGTGGGAGTGGACACATTTATGGCTCTGTCAGGTCATACTGTGCCAATAAGAAGGGGTCATCCTTGTTTCCTCTGGATTGTATGCTGCTTATCTGTCTTGTTGCCTCTGCCTCCAGTCCCCAGTACCTCCTATGAATGGAGTTTACGAGCTCCTCCAACTCCTTCCCATTATAGCATCCATCTTAATTTACTTGAGAATTTTCATGCTATTTTTTGTTGCTAACCATTCATTTCTCATGAGCGGGAGGTGTGGGTCAGGCCTAGAAAAGCATGGTGCATTGTGGGGAGAGTGGCCTCAGAGGTCTGAGTGAAAAATTAGAGGATGGCTGCTATTCTCACCTTTGTATCATTGCTCAATGTCAGTGAAAAGGATTGTATTTGTACTTCATTTGCATTTAGGTTGGAGAAGCACAGGGCATTGGGGGCTGCAGATTCGGCTTAATGGTAGAGCAATTGGCCAGCACATCAGGCAGCACCTTCCATTCCCTTCACAGTCAATCCTCAATCCTAGCCATAGGAAAGCGGAAGTGAGAAGATGGAGCAATGCTCACCATAATCAGAAATTGAACCAAGGAATTCATGCATGGTTTTTAAGAAATGTTCTATTTACATCTTAAATTAAACCGAATAGGAGAGGCCAGCCCACTCAAGGCCTGGGTTCTCCATCCTTAACCACCACAAACAAAATCAAGGCATTCTGCATGAGGCCAGTGTGTTAGTGTTAAATTAATTAGTAACTTCTAGCTGATGCACTACATAGAAAGGATAGTAAGCTTCCAACAGCTTCTTAGGAATCGGACCATCTGTCCTCCTGGGAGCCACTCCTGTGAATATAATGAAGTAGGGAAGGCAAGAGGACACTTTCCTTCCTCTGCTCCTCCCAGCTGCTCCCAGTCCCCCTCTCCTCCAGATCCACTCTCCCTCTGTCTCCCATCAGAAAAGAGCAGGCCTTCAAGAGACAACAACCAAACAAGGAAAGCAAAATACAACAATAAAAGGCAAAAGCCCTCACACTGAAGTTGGACAAGGTAGCCCAACAGGAGGAAGAGAGTACCAGGGACGAAACAAAGAGTCAGAGTCACACCGTCTCCCACAACTAGGCGTCCCACAACCCAGCTAACAGCCACAGCATGTATGTAGAAGAGCTCCCTGCCTGCCACTTCAGTCTCTAAGCACATTTATACCCTGGTCAGTTAATTCAGTGGGCCATGTTCTTGTGTAAGAGGATACTTGCTGATGAAAGATGGTTAGCTTAACCTCTGGGACTTGTAATTTCTACTAATTGCTGAGCATAAATAGAATTCTCTATACCTGAATTTGTATCTCTAGCCACTGGTGAATTAGTTAACCCACCCTGTGCTCCCGACAGGTCACGTGCATGCACCTGCCCAAGAGCTATCTGGATTTCCAAATGATGTGTGCAGACAGACAGACAGACAGGCAGGCAGGCAGGCAAGCACACACACATTCATATTCATATTCTCTCTCTCTCTCTCTCTCTCTCTCTCTCTCTCTCTCTCTCTCTCTCTCTCTCTCTCTTGTTAATTTTGATATGCCTTGGCTAGCTCAAAGGCACTTCTAATCTTCTGGGCTAGCAAACATTCCCCTCTGGTATACTAGAGTTAACATCATTTAAAAATCTATATTTTATCTCTGCTTGCATCTCTGCTACTCAAGGCTCAGTTGCAGAAGTGACCATTAGAGCCACTTACCTGAATTCTTACATGGTTGGTCTGTCCCAAGCCTCTCTCATGCAGATTCCTTCTTCCTATCTCTCTCCCAAGCCCAGGAATCCTAAAAGTTCCGACTCTGTCCTTCCCAGCCATTGGCTGCTGGCATCTTTTTTTACCAATCAGAGCCAACTGGGGGACAGAGGACCAAATTAACATCATAACACAAGAAGAATTAGGCTAAACCTACTTTAGTTTTAGGATAGTGAAGATCTTTTCGTAGATCCATTTGACATTTCTTATAATACCTACAATCTTATTTTATTGACATTTACCTGATTTAAAGCCTTACCAGGCGTTTAAATGACCATAAATATAAATTTGGACAACTAAAATATTTTTACAGCTTCAAGTATATGATTCCTTCACTTAAGAAACTTGTATATGCAAATTATAATTTCCTATTTGATTTTACAGTTTCTTTTAACACAGTTTAATACAGTTTCTTTAAACTGTATTACATTCAGATAAAGTAAAAATAGAAATAATCCAAATTGGAAAAAAATGTATAAATTATTTTTCAAGAATGACAGCTATGTTTTCGCAGGGGCGTCTGTTCACTAAGCTTGGCTAATCAGGTAGTAACAAATGAAAAGCTCAGAATGATCATAGTGAAGAAAATTATCATTTTTCTGATTTTTTTCCTGATATTATAAATTGGCTTCTTTAAAAATGAGATGACTTTTCAAAGTGTTTCATGGTCTCTTCTAGACATTTTATCTTACTCTTTGACTTAAAAAAAAAGGAGAAGAAAAAGATAAAGGCTTGTATTGTCTTATCTAATATCTATCTTATTCAGCTTATATTTAAGATGTAAATAAGTGAACATGTCTTAGAGACCAGTGCATGAGTTCCTTGGTTCAACTTCTGAGCATGTGAGCACTGCTCCATCTTCTCACTTCCCATTTCCTGTGGCTGGGATTAAGAACTGACTGTGAAGGGAAGGGAAGGTCCTTCCTGATGTATTCAGCTTATGGGCGCACTGCTCCCTTGGGAGTAACCTGTTGCAAATGTAGAAGCTTTTCCCATGCTTCTGTTCTGATTTCCAATAAGAAAACGTCCTCTGGTGACTGTGTTACTACTAGATTTATACACTCATTATCCTTGGATATTCTCTAATGAGGTATTTACCAAGACCTAAGAGTCGTTAGCTTGAATGTGCTGTGAATGTAGGCTGTACTTGTAGTTGATTCTCCTTTGGGAGGACTGGTAGGCCTCTTGATTTGGTCAGTTTGTTAGGTGTTCATTGAGATAAATGTTACAATGCAGCCCCACAGCTTTACTGTAGTTCCTGAGCTGTGCTTTTCAGTTCAGATCCTTAGGTGGAATCACAGCAGCTGGCTGCTCACCCCTCCCCACAGTATGTGAACAAAGCGAGAAGGGAGGGAGGTGTGAGCTGGTGCAGTGTCCCAGGCATAGCAGTGCCCTGCTGACCTGAAGCCGTCCAGCAGTTGTGCTCCTCTCTGCACTGAGTGAGCTGAGAGTGGTGTTGCAGGTGAGCAGAGTCTCCCGCCAATCTTAGCGTCCAGGAGCCGCCCTTCATTCAGGACAGGAGCAGCTGCCAGAGACTTCAGCTGCGCTCCTGTGCCAGGGAGTGCAGGTTTTCTTTCTTTAGTGATGGCAGAGCTTGGAAAAAGCTTCCAGACGTCAGACATGGTTGTGAACTGTTTTGGTTTTTTACTGTAATGCCCTTTTTTTAGACTTAGGAAAAGAAAATTTAAAATCTTGGTTTCTAATCATGTGTATTAGTATTTACCAGTATAGACATGTAGATAAGAAAGATAGAAAATTAATAATTAAGAAAAAAACTTGAATAGTAAGAATTCTTAAATGACTACATAGAAAGCTTTCTCAACCAAAGGGTAGTTTGAGATTCCTTTTATCATTTTATTTGTCAACTCTTTGTTTTAAAATCAGATATGTGAAAATATTAAAATTCTTTAAAAAAAATCATGTTAACTATTTTTACAACCACCCAACCAATTTGTATTATTAAAATAGAAATAAATGTTAAATAATTACTGATTAATTATTAATTAAAATTATCTCTACCATATTTTGAACAAATACAAATCACTTCTCTGCTTACTTAGACTTTTAACAAGTATCCTTTTGGAGCAAGGTAGTAATTTGATTTAGAAGCAAAGTTGTTCATATCACACTATGAAAATGTGGATACAAGGGTGAAAGAAAGAAAAGGTTCTCACCTCTAAGGGACTAGTTGTCTTTCCTGTCTCTCATTCTTTCTTTTATCTTTATTTCTGTGACTGTGGTATTCAGTGTAACATTTTAAATTAAAGTCAAGACATTTGTTATGAAATACTATAGATAGCAAGGTATGTGCTTTAAATAAATACATTTTTAAAATACATATTTGGAGAATATGGGATTGATGCCTGGTGTAGTGTCAAAACATAAAACTGAGAGAACCCACTTCTGTTCTTTAACTGCTTGTTCTCGTGTCACATGGAATACTCTTTTGTATCTCTGCCTTTGGCTTCTCTTCTGTAAAATGGGCTCAAGAATTTAATTGACTGCCTTCACTCCTTGCAAGAACCTTGAGGACAGATACCTCGAAGTCTTGGAGGACATATGCTACCTTGTGTATTTTTTGATACTAACTTACCTTGTAAGTATGTGCTTTGTGTTGTGTACAGTGACACGGTGTGACATTGTGAACTTTTTTTTATGAGAATAAAAGTTCTTTGCATGCTTTAATGTTAAACTGTATTTCTGTTATTAATGTCTTATATTTTCTGAACTCGATTCTGTTCTATCTTACTAGTGCAGTGGGGAATTTGAAATCTCTGTATTTTATAGTGTTTGAGTTGAGAGGTGGAGTATAGATGTTTTCTGATAGAAATGTGCAGAGTTGTACAGTTTGGTTAGAACCCTGCTGCAAGTCTGTAGTATGCAGAGGACTGCCTTTCCAGCTTACAAATAGACAAGAGAAGCCCTGTTTCTCCATTTTAGGATTTCCCCCAGGTCATGCTGACCTGCATGCAGAACCATGAATAGGAAGCTGGGGGAAAACTTCCTGTTTTCAACCTAGAGGAAGTTCAATGAAGGAAGAGCCAGTCAGGATTTGAGAGGCTTAGATTCTCATCGGTACGCTCCCCATGCAGGTCCTCACTCTCCCTGTCCTGCACTGTTTCCCTTTGCAATCTAGTGAATAAAAGATGCTAGGTAGTCAAGAAGGCTGTTGTTGCATTGGATGCTAGAGCCTATACAGTTCTGAGATGATGGTAAAAATATATTTCACAGTTATTCCTGTGAAAACTTCTATACTCTGATTTTCTTTGTATTTGCATGTGGGCATAATTCTCAGAGCCTAAGGGCATTACTGTGTAACCCTCACCACCATCAGTGAGTGTGTGACCCAAATAATTCCTAAATACTTTTTTGTTATATGTTCTTTGACCAAATTTACAATTATAAAGTATAAGAAAATATGATAATTTCCCAGCCTAGTTAATAATGTAAGGTTTGGTAATTTTCAGTACTGTGGTAAAGGTTTTACTCCAGTTTCTAAAACTATTCTGTATGCATGACGTCTGTTATCATTCTTTTCCAGAGAATACGATCAACTGTGGATGAAAAAGAACAAAAACAACTTCTCATGGATTTGGATGTAGTGATGCGGAGTAGTGATTGCCCATACATTGTTCAGTTCTATGGTGCACTCTTCAGAGAGGTACGGGAGACCATTTGGGTTTTAGCTGAAATGCATATCTAATTTCGATGAGTAAGAAGAAGGTAGGATTCATTCTACTCTCGAGCACAGTGCTGCACATTAACAGTGATGTTGTCCTAGTTACCCTGCAGACTGTTCTTTCTGCTGAGGATTGTTTTGGAATTCCACTGAAGTTTAGACTCAAAGCTTCTGATACTAAAGGATGACTAACATCTATCAATATACAATATATGTGTAAATATTTCTGTGTCTTTGTGGTTGCCACTTCTGACTGCCATTGGTTTTTCCCTTCATGTTTTCTTTGAAGGATGTGACACATCTGTGTGTCAGTACTTCAATGTAGAGTTTTAAGAATTATTATGTTTAATTTTTTTTGGTTAGTAATGAAATGTGTGTTATGGTGACATCTTTAGCTTTTTAAAAAAATACATTTTAACTAAAATAGACTTTTGTCACTTTCCCGCTTTCCTCTCCTTCCGCTAGCCTCCTTTATGTGTATATTTCATTACAGTTTGTTCTTTTCGCCCCACACCGCCTGCCATCCTCATTCCTTCCTCCTTGCTGCTCACCTTCCATTTTCTAATGGTCCCCTTTCTGCTCTCCCGATAGTGCCTCATCACACCGCCCTGTCATGTCAGCCCTTCCTTCAGACCTCTTCCTCTCCTCTTAGTTTCTTTTATACTTCGTGTGTGTGTGTGTGTGTGTGTGTGTGTGTGTGTGTGTGTGTGTGTGTGTGTATGTGTGTGTGTGTGTGTCTGTATGTCTGCCTGCCTGCTTGCTTATCTGTCTGTCTATCTATCTTCTGTGTGTGGCAAAAAATATGCAGTATTGTCTTTCTGAATCTGGCTCGTTTGCTTCTTATGATTATCCAGTTTCATCCACTTGGCTGCATAGGCTATAATTGTTGAAGAGGTTTCTTTTGTAATTACATTTTTAACACATTTGTGTAAGATTTGATGGCTGTATCTTTGTGGATTTATTTCTGGGTCCTGTCTTGTAGATCATTGGTGTGTGTGCAGTACCACTAAACAGTGTTGTTATTGTGACTGTGTGGTATCGTTTAGGGTCAGGTATTAGGATACCTTTAGCATTGTCCTGCCTAGTACTGCTTCACATTCATCTGTTTGCTAGCTTTTTGTTTGTTTTGCTTTTCTTCCTAGTTTTATGTGAAATTCTACTGAAATTTTTAGATGAAGACTGTCTTAGGGTTACTATTGCAGTGATACACCATGACCATAAGCAACTTGGGAAGGAATGGATTTACTCATAGTTTCATACAACAGTTAGTTACCAAAAGCAGTGAGGGCAGGAGCTCAAGCAGGGCAGGAACCTGGAGGCAAGAGCTAATGGAGGCAGACCATGGGGATGAGGGTGGGAGGGCTTGCTTCCTATGGTGTTGCTGAGCCTGCTCTTTTATAGAACCCAGGACCACTAGTATGGGGTGGCCCCACCCATAATGGTCTGGGTCTTCCCCCCATAAATCATTTGTTAAGAAAATGTCCTGCAGGCTGGTGAATCAATTGAGGCAAATACAGGCATTTCTCAATTGAGACTTTTCTCTGATGACTCCAGCATGTATCAAGGTGACATAAAGCTAGCCAGAGTAGAGATTGTGCTAAGCCTGTGATTTGCTTTGGGTCATGTATATCTAATTTTCACAATGTTAATTCTGCCAGTCCATGTGCTTGAGAGGTCTTTCTACCTTCTAGTATATTCTTCAGTTTCTTCCAGGCTTTAACGTTTTTCCTTTTGATTAGAGTTATTCATAGGTATTTTACTATTTACTTTTCGAAACTTAATGAATAAGGTTTTGTTTTTTGTTTTGTTTCACCCATTTTTTTTTTCTGGGCAAATTTATTGTTGGTTTATGGTATATTGGGAGTAGAAACCAAAATGCAGTTTATGTCTTAGTTATTTTTTCATTGATATGAAAAGACCCCATAATCAAGGCAACTGCTAACTTACAGAAGAAGGAGTTTTGGGCAACTTGTAGTCCACAGGGTTAGCATTTATGACCATCGTGGTGGGGAACATGATAGCATGCAGGTAGGTTTGCGTGAGAATGATGCTGAAGAAGGGAGAGTTTACACCCTTATCAGCATGCAGCAGGTAGTGAGACCTAATTGGGAATGGCATAGGCTTTTCAAACCTCCAAGCCCACGCCCAGCAACACATCTCCAATAAGGTCATACCTCCTAATCCTTCCCAAATAATTCCACCACCTGGGAACCAAATAGTCAAATATATGATCATAGAATTCACTCTCATTTGAACAAGGGAATCTACTTTATTGTGTTTATCACATCTAGGGTTTTCTGGCAGAATCTATAGGGTCTTTTAAAAATAGGATCATGTCAGCCAGGTGTGATGGTGCATACCTTTGATCCCAGAGAGGGAGCAGCAGGTTGCTTTTTGTGAGTTTGGGGCAGGGCTGATCTACAAATTCAGTTCTAGGACAGTCAGGGCTACAGAGAGAAACTGGAGGGGGTCTGGGGGTGGCGAGGGAATCATGTCATCTGTAAATAAGGATTCTTTTGCTTCTTCTAATTTTTTTCTTTTCTCAGTGTTCTATCTAAGACTTTCAGCATTACATCAAAGGAGAGTGGGCAACCTTCTTTCTTTTCTAATGTTAGAGGAAATGTGACCAGTTTCTCTTAATTCACAATAATTTTGGCTATCAGTTTGTCATATATGCCCTATGTTGTACTCAGCTATGTTGCTTCTGAGCTTAGTTTCTTTTGGGCTTTCATCCTGAAGGAATGTTGCTCTTGTTAAAACATTTATATCTATTGAGATGGTCACGCGACTCTCTCCTTGAGTCTTATTTATATGCTATATTTATTGTATGAGGTGGCTTGAATGATAAATGCCCCCCATAAGTTCAGGCATTTGATACTTGGTCCCCAGTTCCAGTTGGCAACACTGTTTAGAGAGTTTTAGGAGGTTGGGCCTGTCTGTGCAGTGTGTTTGTCAATGGGGACAGGCTTTCTACATAGAGTTAGCGTTCTGCTTCATGCTTGTGCTTAAAGATGTAAGGCCTGGGTTTCCTGCTTCTGCTGTCACCACTGTGCTGGGCTCTATCTCTCTGGAACTATATATAGTTCAAATAAACTCTTGCTTCTAGGAGCTGCCTTGGTTATGAGGTTTTATAACAGCAACAAGAAAGTAATGAGTATGTATAAATGTATGTGTGAGACAATCCTTATATTACTGGACTGAAAAAAGTTGGGTATTTATGGATTTTTGAATTCAGTTTGCAAGTATCTTATTGAAAATCTTCTGCGTCTGTATGGGTTTGGTGTTGTTGGAATGGCAGCTTTAAAGAATGAGTTTGCTGTTATCTTCCTTTCTATTTCATGGAGTGGTCTTATGATGCTGGTGGTTACTCTGTAGAGGCCTGATTGAATTCAACAGTCTGGCTTACCATCCCAGGCTTCTCCTTGTTGGGAGACTTTTATCTTCTTGATTTAATTTTAGTAGGCCATATATGCCTATAAATTTATCCTTTCTAGATTTTCTAGTTTTTTAAGAATATGTTTTCAAAGCATTCCCTACTAATCCTCTATCACTGGCATATGCCCTAGAGGTACCTATTAAGTTAACTTTATCTGTGGTGTTATCTCTATTTTCTTGTGTTGTTATACTGTTTGGCAACATTTTATAGTTGATTGTTGTGTAAGTTTGTTTTTTTGTTTTCTTGTTCGATCCATTCCTGTGTGACCTACCACTTTGATTTCTGTTGTGAATGATGTCTGTATAAATATTTTACTTTGTAAATGGTTGTTGGTGTGTAGATAAGTTGTTGAATTTATCTAAATTTTAACTCAGAAACCTTACCTGGTTAACTCAGTGATCTTCTTCTTCTCGCCCTTTGTGTCCCAGTCGGTGGGCACCAGAGAATTTCAGGCCTTGTGCTTCAGCCACCTCTGGTTCACCATGGCAGGGGTCACTGCCGTGTTTCTTCCAGGCAGCTCAGATGGTTTTTCTCCCATTTTCTCCATCTTCCTTTTCCTTTGATCAGGTGAAGTTCATGGCTTTTGTCCATTTTACTTGTGGACAAAAGCAGATGTCAGAGAAATAAGAACTTCATGTTAGTTATGTACCTTAGAAAGGGCAAGGCCGTCCCATCTGGGACTCCTTGCTTTATTTCCTTTTCATCTGCAGTTCCAAGTTCCTTCTTTCCTCTTGTCAGCCTGCGCCCAACCCCATCCACATATTAACTTTAGCTTTTAGCACACGCAAGGCACTTGATGTTTCATATTTGTGAGCTCATGTGACCTTTATTACAGTCCATCAAGGGTGGTGGGACAGCCTCATTTCATAGACAAGAAGGGAGGAAGCTTGGGCTTCCATAAACAGAAAGTGTCTGGCCTCCCAGGATCTCAGCATGAGGGCTCCTTCTACCATTGAGATTACTTACTTCTGTTGGGGTCTGAGTAATTTGTAGTTTTCTCTAATAGAAAGCTCTAGTCAATCTACTGAGGTGTCATGAGATCAAAATAGAAGTGAGTACATGCTTTGGTGGAGAGTTTTCATTTTTCTGTGTGAGCTATTCTCTGAGAACACTGAAGAAAGGAAATCTAAAGAAACGTTATTATACATATGTTCCCCAGTTGTCTAATGACATAAATGGTCTAGTCTGTCACTCATGTCAGCGTTCTTCAGTGAGCTCTACACACTTGTAAGTCACTCATGTCAGCATTTTTCAGTGAGCTCTACACACTTGTAAGTTACATATTTTTGTGCTGTGAGGGCTAAATTAGTGACAGCATAAACGTTGTCGAAGAAGACTTTCGTCATTATCTTATGGTAGCTTTTCTACTTTTATCCCTGCTTTATGCCCTGTTCAAATGGACACAGCTAGTTCCTTCCCCGCTGAGGTCCTTCACCTCCGCACACCTCTCCTGCTTACCTCTCTTACCACAGTGTCAAGAAATGGAGCCTAGGTACTCGCTTCAATGTTGTATACCATCCTGAGTTTAGAGTTTTCCAGTTTTTGGTTTTTTCTTTCCGTGTTTATGGAATATTAAAGATATATTCCTAGAAATAGGATGAGTCTATCAAATGTCAATATGGCTACAGTAGGCCCCCCTTATCTGCAGGAGGTGCGTCCTAACATATCCACGAGACCTCTGATATTTCTAATCTATATGTGGCTTATTCTTGCACATATACCTGTGAAAAAATTCAACAGAATATTGGCAAAGTAAGTGATAATAATATTTTACCAATCATAAGGTGTAACAATTGTAATAACTTAGGAATACTTGAAGTGCAGCACTGTAATACTATGGCAGTTAATCTAATAACTGACGATGGTTACTATAGAAACATGGCTACATGGGGTGCCTATACCAGGTACTATAGAAAGCACGTTACATAGGATGAAATGATACTCACACTCATGGTGGATGGGGTAGAACATCACTGGGTGTCACCACCTGTGCACAAGTCACTAGAACACTATTTGTATTAGATCATAGTGACTGCAAGAGAGCAGGGACTTCTTTCTTTCTTTGTCTTCATGATAAGATTGCTTTCATACACTGATTTAATTGCATTGATTTATTGGAGACAAACATAAAAATGAGCCGTTATACATTAGCAGACAGTGGTAAGTGTTTAAGTTTTCTACTTGAATGGAAGGGTATTCCTGAGACACAGGAGCTCAGGGACCACACAGCTCTGAGGTGGGACAGTGTCTCAAAGGAAAGGTATTCCTGAGACACAACTCAGGAGCCCAGGAACCACACAGCTCTGAGAATGTCTATTCAGCAAAGGTGTTGCAGCTTCCAGGGGTGGGTGTTTCCAGCTGAACTGATGAGGAGCTTGGAGGCCTCAGCCCTGCTTCTTTTCTTCTCAGCTTCTTACAAGAGAGTCACGCCAGGCCATTACTCTCATAAAGGAGATTTACTGAAGGGAAGAATCTAGGAGGAGAAAGAAGAGGAGGGACGAATCCAGGGATGGCTGCCCTCTGCTCCTGGTAGTGGGCAGCAGGGAATTGGACAAAGGGCAATGCTAATATAGGGTTTCTGTGGGGGCAGAGCTTTTCAGGGTAGAGAATTTCAGATTGGAGATTGGTGGGACTTCCGGTCCTGAGCTTGGGGAGCCCAGGGACTGGTGGTTCTCTTTTCACTCCCCTTTTCCTCTGCATCAGGCCTATGGGTTAGGGTGGGAAGTCCTTTCCAGCTTCAGCCAACATTTGCTGTGGCATCATCTCTTTGGGGATGCTCGAGGAGACTGGAGAGGAGGTGCTGCCACTGTGGACAGCTCCTGTGGGACATTTCATGCTGTGCTGTAGGCTGAGGCAGGAAAGAAGGTGTTGCCACCGAGGACAGCTGCTCATGACTGGAGTAAGGTGAAACAGGAAAGGCGTGGTCACAGCTCCTGTGATGTTGCAGGCCCAGATGTTGCGGTGCTGCCATTTTGATAGGAGCCACCATTTTTGACAGCTCCTGGGGTGGGGTTTGGGGAGCATCTTATGGCAGCTGTAGGCTGGGGCAGGAAGGAGGGACCAGCTATCGGACTACAGTAAGCACCATAGGGAACAGACAGGGTAAAGGAACTCAGTAAAGTGACTCATCTTATGGAGAAGGCTTCTGATCTGAAGATTACATTTGCTATTTGTTTAAAGCTTTCTAATGAGCAAGTTTTATTAGCTTCTTAAGGTAAGCTCTTTTGTCAATGAAAAAGGATGCTCTTCTGTTATTTCCTAATTTTATGTTTGGCTATGGCAGAATTGGAACTTTTTATTAAAGCACGCATGCTTTCTCTGTAAACTAAGGCTGGGTGGAAGAGGAACTGAAGAGACGGTTCAGTTGTTAAGAGCACCAAGTGCTCTTGTAGAAAGGATCCAGGTTCCATTTCTCAGGGGATTTGTCACCCTCTGCTGGTGTCTGAGGGTACTGCATTCCCTCTCACCCAGGCATACTTTTAAAAAATGAGTAAAATTAAAAACAAAAACAAAACGGATAAAGTAGCATTTGGCCACATAGTTGTGCTTAAACCCAGATAGGATATCCTTTCCAGGTCCTTAATGATGAAAAAAAAATCACAAGTTAGAGGTTCAGCAGAGGTTTTACAAAGGTTCTCTGTAAAAGCAAAGATGTTTTCCTTAATTCTGTCTCTGTCCTAAGGGGCGATGCCAGTGTTTAATATCAGGATTTTTAGTGGTGACGACTATCTGTTGTTTTACAGGGCGACTGTTGGATCTGTATGGAGCTCATGTCTACCTCGTTCGATAAGTTTTACAAATATGTATATAGTGTGTTAGATGACGTGATCCCGGAAGAGATCTTAGGCAAAATCACTTTAGCAGTAAGTATTTGGCTTCCACAAGGCTGATGTACTCTGTTACTGGTTGCTGGTGTTTGTGAATGCACTTGGTCTTGGATTTTTGTTGCCTTTCTGAGAAAATCATTTGTAGTAGGATAAGAGAGTAAGTCACGTCTATGCCATAATTACAATAATAGATCTGAGGAACATTTTTCAAAACAAGGAAGGTCTATGAATACTATAGTTTTTTTCTTATTCAAATCACAAAGAACTATAACAGACTGTTATAGTAAAACTAAGAAGGCTATTTTATATTTGTTTCCCCTTATTTTTTTTTTTAACTATTTTTGTAAAGTTTATATCCCTAAGCAAATCAGAGTGGCAGAAATCTTGTTTTGAAGCTTTTTGACAAAGTATGTTTTGCTGTGGTTTAAGGATATTGTCTTGTAAGTTTAGCAGCCAACATCATGATTGATCAATTTGTGTTTACTAGAGTACCAACAGGGGGAATATGCGTTACGAGCTCACAGTCACTTACTTTTCTGCTCTAATCTTCTAATTTGTAAGTGTGTACAGCTTTTTTTTTTTTTTTTTTAAACAAAGGAAAAGGTAACTTATTTTCTGTAAAGCAAAACTAATGAGACATTGAGAGCTCCCGGGACTCCGAGCCAGAGACACGCGTGTAGTCATGGTGTGAACACTGAATCACGGATGGTCGCATATGCCTTATGATTTCTGTGAATCAGCCCTCCCCAGATTTCATTTGTCTTTTGCCAACTTGGTGATTTCTAAAGCTAACAAAACAGATTTAACAATATAAATGATAACTGAACTCTTTCAGTTGTAAGAGATGTGTGTCTAGTAGACTTTTACAATTTTGATTAAATTGTAGTTAGTAAATTATCTAAAAGTTGATAATTTGCAAAAAAAAATTTCCCCTGCCAAATTATTGGTTAAATTTAGATCTTTTACGAGGTAGCTAACTTTTGAGATACATGTTCTTCCATATAACGCTATAGAGGGAAAGTGAGTTGAACTAGAAACTTATTCAATGTTCAGATGAAGGTGTAAACCTCGCAGTAATAGCCGCCCCTCCAGTGTACCGAGGCACTGTTTGTAGTGTAACAGAACAATAGTGGACTAGTACTGCAGTACTTTATAATAACTGAATAATGATGGTAGTTAATGGTGAGTGAATATTATTTGTGTTGAGCTAAGAGTCTATCACGTAATCTTTCTGGTGAATGGTCAGTAATACCCATTGTTACACATGGGAAACCCAAAAGCATTGAAATATTAATTTGCTTTGGTATTTACATGGTTTTAAGTTATCGGTGATTAAAACCCTCACAACCTGATCTCATAACCTCACCTTACTGTAGCATACAAATATAAAATTACTTTATCATGTGTGAATATCATGTATATATGTATGTATATATACATACTTAGTACATATTTAGTACATATTATATGCTTAGTGTATATACTTAGTGCATCTGTGTTTGTATTTTCAAACATGGTGGTGCTTTCTATATTCCTTATATATATTCCTTATGACAGCAAAGACTTGACTTTTCAAGTCTCTGTTTCCTCCCTTTCTGAAAAAGCCTATGATTTCTAATCATAGTCAATGTGACCCAGGATAGTACAGATTGTTACTGCCTGAGCAGATATGTCGGCTCTGCAGAACTTACTTCAGGGTTAGTGAATGGTTGTGAGGGGCTGAGAACTTATAAAAATTGTCACCATCATGGATACTAGAACCAGCTTTTATGATTGTACAGGTTTGAGGTACAAAACAATACAACATTTTACTGAATTATTATATGTCATATTTCTGTTTTCTTAGCTGTCAGAGAGGACCATATAAAAGGCAACTTGTCAGATGTACAATTATAAACCATCATAATTCGAGTACAAAAGGGTAGCATTTCAAACATTAAATGGGGAAAGCATACAGAGGGCAATGGAGGACATTGCTTGTGGTAGGTTGTTGGGCTATTTTATTAAATAAATAAAGATCTTTATCCCATCTCTTCTTTTTCTCCCTAGACTGTGAAAGCACTAAACCACTTAAAAGAAAACTTGAAAATTATTCACAGAGGTGGGTATGATTGCTTTCTGTGGAGTGGGAAGGAATGTGGCTTGACTTTTGGCTACTTTGCAGGTTATTTTTCTTTCACCCTTCTCCACCCCACTTCTTCTACCCTTTCAGCCCCCTAACACTAGATGAGAGAGAGAAAAGGATAAAGAGGAAAGGGGGCGGTGTTATGCTTAGACTACTTCCTGTTGATTGGAGGCAAGTTTGATCTTCGATATCAGGATATCTGATTTCTTCTTTCAGTCTCTTTGCACACAGCTGCTTGACAGACTGCCACAAACTGCAGTCTGCAGCATCTAGTCACCAGCCAGCCAGCCAACAGCAGCTTCTCTCTGGACTCTGGGATTCATGTACCCTCTGAAGAGTCCCCAGCATTCCCAGTCACATAGCTTCCGACAGCACAAAACCACGGCACTGCTAGAGCACAAGTCAGATCACAGTCAGCTGCTCTGGGTAACCTGAAGCAGCCCCACACCCCACATCTGGGGTCAAAATGAAAACATCCTTATATTTCTGTGTTATAAAAAAAAAAAAACAAACTCCCACTACTTTTTCTCCTTTAGTTGGTTAAAGCATTTTAAAATGAAAACTACCATAACATTGTATAAATTTGCGTGAAATATTTGTTTGTGGCCAACAAAATAAAAAAAACCAACTAACCTAATACACACACACAAAATCCAAGTGCTACATGTCCTGAAGCTTCATCTTTCTCTCCCTTGGGATTCTGTGAATTTCCATCTAATTTAGTAAGTATATTAGACATAAAAATTACATTTTGCTACAAATAATTGATCTTAGTTAAAAATAGTTACTATTAGTAACAAAGCCTCTTTGTACAGTTAAAAGGTGCCAATAAATTAAAGAGACATAAATGACTAGAAATAAATCACTCATTGCCAAGTATCATTGATGACTGTATACAGTCAAAGCATCACAGTGGCCCTATGGACACACAAAGAAGAATCTGAGGACATAGCATCTTAAGCCATTTTTTTCCCCTATTGCTGGGAATTGAACCCAGGTCCTTGTGCAAGCTGGACAAGTGCTCTCTACCACTTGGCGATACTCTTAGCCCTTATACTCAAGCATTTTAAAGCCATGATATTTCTCCCATGAAATGTTTTCTCTTTATTTTAGAGCATGTTTTTGTAAAAGAGATTTAACATTCACATTACAAACAGAAACTCCTCTAAAATATGACCTGCTTATAAAAGCATTGTCATGGCTTTAATGACCACATCAGCTCCCAGTATCCAATTCTTCTAGATCCTGTAGTGTCCCGAAGAAAGGACTCTCACTTCCCATGTGGCCCTTTTAGCAGCAGGGACATACTTTTTTACATGTTTGTATTCTATATCACATTTACTAGAATTGTTTCCTGCTCTAAGAGTAACTACAGCCAAGAAGTATGAGACTTACTTGTCAGGAGCCATGTCTTAGAGATATGGATAAAGGCCTTGACAAGATGCAGATCTCACTAGAAAGGGTGGAGGGATTAGGAACTTTTGGGTTTATATAGATATTTCTTGGTGTCTCAATCATTGTTTTCCGTGATGCTGACAATGAAATAAATGGAAAGATCATGATAGAAATAAAGAATTGGAGAGCACAGGGGGAAAATTTGACAGGCAACTCATTGGCACATTGGTAGCGATTGCCAATGAGGAGGAACTTTGGCTCCCTGTGTGCTGAGCACAACCATTCTGTAAGTTATAGAAATGAGGCCAAGGGAAAGGTGGTTGGGAGAAACTGGAGAGAGCATTTTAGGTCCCAAGACTCAGGATGAGCATTGGCCCAGCAGTTAAGTGTGTGCTGTTATCCAGAGGACCCAAGTTCAGGTCCCAGTACCCACACTGGGTGGTTCACAAACTCCAACTCCAGGGGATCTGATGTCCTATTCTCACCTGAGTGTCTCCTCACACACTTGGCCTATACTTACACACACACACGCACACGCACACGCACACGCACAGGCACACGCACAGGCACAGGCACACAAATAAAAATAAATCTTTAAAAAAATTTCTTAGAAATAATTGATTACATTTTTGGAAAATAAATAATTTCTTTTTTTAAAATAATCCTTTCATAAGTTAAAGCCATACTTAATGAAATTAAGATTGTACATCCATAATTAGTACACCTTATATTTAGTTGTATAGTCATTGATTTCTTTTGAAAATAAGCTTAGTTTATTATTGGATAAAGTTCATTCCCCATCTGACTACTGAATACCATTATTTTCTTTGTGTTTATATGTGTGAAAATGTTAAGTGAAATCTTTTGGCTTGTTAAATTGTAATAATGAAAGGAATTTGACAGTTACATTACAGTCTCCTTTTAGCTTTATAGACAGTGTCTTACCCTGTAGGCAAGGCTGGCCTCAAACTCTTAGCAGTCCTCTTTGCACAGTGTCACAAGTACTGGGATCATAGATGTTAGCCACCGTCTCTGGCCTTAGTTGTTTACATGTGTTTAAAACAAGAATAATGATTACAGTGCTGAGTGAAGGTTTATTTCCTGTATTTTTAGTATTTTTGACTGTGGTACTTTAGTCACTGCTCGCTCAGTTGCATACTGAATGGCATGTGTCTCTTGCAGACATCAAACCTTCCAATATTCTTCTGGACAGAAGTGGAAATATAAAGCTCTGTGACTTCGGCATCAGTGGACAGCTCGTGGACTCTATTGCCAAGACGAGAGATGCTGGCTGTAGGCCGTATATGGCAGTAAGTGTACAGCCAAGTCTCTTGCTTGGCAGCCATTGCATAGGGAGCCTGTGCCCTTTGGTGTTGAGTGTAAGGAGCTGCCTTCAGCTGTGCAGCTTCACTGTGCTAGAATGTTTCTCTCCTAAGCATTTCCCAGCTCAAGTTTTAACTTCTGGAATATTGCTAGGTTATTTCATTGCCCTCCTGTATACATGTTAATTCTCTTGTTTGGTTTTTAGCATTTATGGTCTTTCCTGATTTTTTTTTTTATTCAGCTTAGCTTATCAACCACATAGTAAATTGTCAGTGTCTTTGCCTTTCTTATATCTCTTGTACTTTCTTGGCCAAAATAGATAGAATCTGTAGAGAGGTATATGTCCTAGGCCGCTGAAGGATGCTGTTACAAGTTACAGAAGAGTAGGTTGGTATAGGAAGACAGTTCCTGGAAGAATGGACTGTGCCTTACAGAAATCTGATGGTTTGCTCCAGTTGTGATTTCTCTCCTCAGGAATGGATAAAACACAGCAATAAATGCAAAGCCAGAGGCCTTAGGCATTTAACTGGAAGCAGCTTTTCCCCAGGGAAATAGATGGACACTGTTCTTTCAGAGCTTCCCTGTTTGCCTTATCCTGGTGTTATTTGCATGGCCTGGCCCACAGCCCAGGTTTTCAATTGCATTTGTTAGTGTTTGGTGTCTGTATTTTAATTTTACCCAGGATCCTAGTTTCTCCTTTCACAATCCATGGTCCTAAAGAGATTAGCATGCTCCTGGAAGTGATGATAAGGTTGGCCATTGCTTTGGCCTTTGCTGTCAGCCTGTCTGCTGTTTAAATCACCATCATTATCCTCATCATTGTTGGGCTCATACATGCCATGGGGTCAGTTACTCCCACCACCTTTCTAGGGATTCCGAGAACTCAACTCAGGTTTCCAGTCTTGTTCAGTGTCCTTAGCCACAGAGCTATCTTGCCTCCGTGAACCTTGTTACAGATTATCTAAGAGTTGAATAATTATCTTCCTCCTGTGCTTTCTTTGTGATTACTTCTATAAGTGTTATAAAAATTTTAAATCAGAATAATCACAAACTAGAAGTACAAGATTTTCTAACATGCTCTGGATGGATGGGCCTGATGCATCTTCAGGTTTCATATTTATTTAAGAATATATTTTATTTCCTACATCACTTGGAACTCAGTTTGCCATCGGTTCTGTTTTGTACCTCAGTGTGGGAGCATGTGAAACACAGTACTACCTGTTTTTACCGTGCATTCTCTCGTTGTGTATACTTGAACTTTAGAAAGCACTGCATGGGAAATGTTTCAGTATTGGCAGTATTTTAGAATTGTTTCTGTGTGCGTGTGCATGTGCGTGTGTGTATAGATAAAAATACTTTTTTTTTTTTTAAAGAATCTGAGTTTGGCGAATGTCTCACTTGGCAGATGCAATTCAGAAAACCCTATTTTCCTCATGGTAATTAGGAATAAATGGCATAACAGATTCAAAGGCAAGAAATAGAAGTCAACAGACACACATCTGTTGGTTGCCATAATTGACACACTCAGTGACCATACATCTCAGAAAATAGCTGAGCATGTTACCTGTGTTGAGATGGTTAAGGCTAAGGTTAGCTGGATGTTTTCCCCTGTGACAATATGATTTTATTGCTGTTTGAGTGGTAACAGAATGCCTAAGGCTGAGTATTGTAGGGAAAGAATCTTTAGCTTGTAGTTTTAGGAACTGAAGGTTGATAGTTGAGTGGCTCTCCTCTGTTTGCTTCAGATGAGAGCTTTTTGGCTTTACCACAGTTTGGCAGAGAAATGGGAAGGGAATTGTCAGCAAGAGGAAAGGGTTGAAGGGCTCTGTTTTGTAACTGTCCACTTCAGGAGATCTGACTTAAGAGCCCATCATCAGTCCTTTGTGAGTCCTCCCGAAACCAGCTTACCTTTTTAGTGGACCCACCTTTTAGTGGCCCATTGTCTAAATGATTGACTTGTCATAATACTGACACCTTGCAGACCAAGCCTCTAGCACTTAGGAACAAAACATATCCAAACATTAGCACTGTGTGATATTCCTTATGAATTTTGATTCATGCAAGTCTTTTTTTTTTTTTTTTTTTTTCTATTCTTTTTTTTTTTTTTTTTCTTTTTCCCGGAGCTGGGAATCGAACCCAGGGCCTTGCGCTTCCTAGGCAAGCGCTCTACCCCTGAGCCAAATCCCAACCCGATTCATGCAAGTCTTAAAAATGTAGCTGTGGCCCAGATATGGCAAATTGTTTTGAATTCAGGTAAATTTTAAAGAAAGAAGCAGGCTCTTCATTCTTGTATAGAAATATGATTCCACGCCTACAAAAAGAGAAGTGGTGTAAGGACTCACTGTTCTTCCTGATTTTATCCTCCTTTGGGACATGTAGGTCAATGATAATGCTGCAGCTCTGATACTGACTAAATCAAATGAAATAGTCCTGTCATTGGTGTACAGAAGCCAGCCTGTTAATAAATGGACAGGAGTACAGAATTAACTTTGAAAGCCTCGAGGGACTTCAGTCTCCTTGGTATAGTATAGCATATCAGAAACAAAGTTTCAGGAAGTCCCGGTGGGCTCCAAGTTTGGGCTCTTCCTGCTTCAGTACCTTACAGTACTGGAATCACCAGAAATACCCTTGTAGTAGGCTTTTACAAGTTTTCCTCAGTCTAGAGAAGCTGGGATTACTTTTTAATTGTTGAACATAAAAGGATCCGAAATATAGAATTTTTACATAATGTTTTTGTATGGAAATTTTAACAGTTTACCATCTCTCTTCCCCACATATAAATACATGAATGTATTCATGTGTGCATATGTGTGGTGTATATATATGTGTGGTGTATATATATGTGTGGTGTATATATATATATGTGGTGAATATATATGTGTGGTGTATATATATATTCATATGTGTGGTGTGTGCTTGCATGCTTGCTGAATCATTTTATTCTAAATACTTGAGTGTCCCTTCTCCCAAGATGGATATTCTTTAACATGACCATGGTAACAGTAACATGCATTAAATAATTAAGAATTATATAGTATTACATAGACAATACTTATATTTCCTAAATGTCCAAGACACAGTCACCTTAAATTGATGCCTTGTTTTCAGTTTTTGCATTTGTTGTTTTAGTCTGAACTGGCCTGCAACCCCTCCTTCCCACTCCCCATCTTGCTGACCCCAAGGGGACTCTTGACTGGACAAGGAAGACAAGGAAGGAGATGGCTTAATGGTTAAGAGGACTTGCTATCCTCTTCCTAGCATAACTGTAACTCCAGCTCTAGGGGAGCTGGTAACTCTGGCCTCCATGGGCACTTGCATATACCCACTAACATGCAGACATACATACCTATAGAGGATTTAGAATAAAAACCAATAAAGCTAGTACTTCTCATTGGATAAATGCTGGGAAGGATTTGACATTAACGTACCCTCTGCTCAAAATTGATTTTAAACACTTTTTTAAAGATTATTTAATGTATATGAGCACACTGTCCCTGTCTTCAGACACACCAGAAAAGAGAATTGGATTCCATTACAGATGGTTGTGAGCCACCATGTGGTTGCTTTTAATTGAGCTGGTCCTTTGGAAGAGTAGCCAGTGCTCTTAACCGCTGAGCCATCTCTCCAGCCCCTTCTTACACTCTTCTAATTCTATTTTATTTTCATGAATACTCTGTAGCTGTCTTCAAACACACTAGAAGAGGGCATCAGATCCCATTACAGAAGGTTGTGAGCTACCATGTGGTTGCTGGGAATTGAACTCAGGATCTCCTGAAGGGCAGTACGTGCTCCTAACCGCTTAGCCATCTCTCTAGCCCCAGGATTCCTCATTCTTATGTACCCTCTAACACAGTGACTTCTAAAAAGTTACTTCAGGGGCTGGAGGGATGACCCAGGTGTTAAGAGCACATGTTCTTCCAAAGGACTAAAGTTTCAGTTTCTAGCGCCCATTTTATAGGTGGTTTACAAATGCCTGTAAGCTTAGGCACTTGGGATTCGAGAGATATTTGCAAAGCCCACACATGAAAGAAATTCTAGCTCCTTTGTGACAAATACAAAGGCGTTCAGAGTGATCTTAGCACAGTAACTGTGAATGGTAGCTCCTTGTGCTAAATTCACACTTGGAGTGTTGGCAAATAGTCATTCATCACACCAGTGAAGATACAAAACACTTCTTGCTTGACGCAGATCTCTTGTCTTTGTCATTTGTGTTTTCCCATTCCTGCCTAAGACAGCCAATGCCTGTCTTCTCTGGCATACTTTGAAGATATCTCGGTGCTGTTATGCCGAGAAGCTTGGATTGTATAAATCTTCCACCATTTTTGCTTTTCCATTCTTGTGTTGACACTAAAGGTTTTAGTTCCTGTTATGCCTCCATTCATTTAGATATTTTGCTCTCTTAGCAGTGCCTATAGTTTTTAGCATGGAAGTCATTTTAAATTTATTCCAAAAGAATTCATGAGTTTGATCGGTATAGGTATACATCTTTAATCCCAGCACTCAGGAGGCAGAGTCAGGCAGATCTCTGAATTTGAAGCTAGCCTGTTCTTCGGAGTGAGTTCCAGGATATCTAGAGCTGCATAGTGAGACCCTGTCTCACAAAAACCAAAAAGAACTTATGAGTTTGGATACTGTTTCTGTTTCTGGAATGAGGTCTTGTTTGTTTGTTTGTTTTTTATCACCTTTTATTATGTGGAAATACCAATAGTTGTCTTAAGTTGCCATTGTATCTTGGTGACCTTGCTAATTTAGATTCACTGAGTTTTAATAGAGAATTCCTAGGAAGAGGATTGTAGAAATTTCAATGTCTCTGAATAAAAGTAACACCTGTACCTTAAATGTTGCTCTAGCTGCAACTTAGTTCTGAAATAGTCAGAATGACTTAACTAAAAAGAAAGTGTTGTATATAGAATTAACTCTAGGCTACTTTGTATTTCTTTGATGAAGTTAAGAGCTTTTATCTCTTCATAGTGTGCTAAGACTTGTTGCTATTTTTGCCATTATTATTGGGGATTGAATTTTGTCAGAAGCTTTAGATTGTACAGATTTCCCCAATATGTGAATATGTACTTTATTCGTATTACATGCATATGGCATGTATCCCTGAGACGGCGCACTGGTTCTACTATATTAGTTCTTCTGTGGGTTGAATTTATTCCTATTGCTAGTGTTCTGTGTTGTGTACAGGAACATTGTCTTGCACTGTCTGTGTGAGGTGTTCCTAAGAGCTTTTATGGAACAAGTTGAGAAACATCCTGCCATTTCTTTTCTTTTCTCTTTTTCCTTTCTTCCTTCCTTTCTTTTTCTTTTGTCTTTTGAAATAAAATGTGTATAAGATGGCTGATATTTCTTCCTTGCAAGTTTGAAAAGGCTCAGTGAGCTCACTTTACTGTGAGTCTGTTTGGGAGAAGATGGGATTTGCTTGTTGTTCCTCCATTTTTCTTTTAGACAGAGTCTCTCACCATACCTGCTATACAGGTACCTGCTATACAGCCCAAGCTTGCCTTGAATTCATGATATTCCTCCTGCCTTATCCTCTCCAGTATTGAAGTTATAGTTGTGAGCCATGACATACAGCTTATGAGATGGTTTTTAATGACAAATTCATTTAAAAAATATACTTCTAAAGTTGTTTGTATTTGTATTTCTATATTGTCTTGATAAGTTTTCATTTTCCTTTTAAAACATATTATTTCTTTTAGAACTTCAGAGTGCATTAGATCATAGTCACCTCTTTATCTCCCCCACCCCCTTGCTGGACCAATTCCACAACCCTTCTGACTTTAGATGTGTTTTTTCTTTAAATGGCACATCAAGTCCATTTTATACTAACCATATACTCTTAGATGTCCAACCATCTATCCACTGGAGTTTGGTTGACCTATCAGGGACCACACCCTTCAAAAAGGCCTGCCCTTCTCTGGAAGCTCAGCTGTCAGTAGCTCCTCAGTTCTGAATGAAGGCTCATACTGTACCTCTCCTAACCCCATTTCACAGTTTTTCGTTTGTTTGTTTTCTTCAGATGAATAGGAATTCCCAGCCTTCATTCTTATGCAGTAATGTCCAGGCTGTCTCCTTCTCTTGGTCTGGCCAGGTCTGGCTACAGTGTATGTTCTGGTATTGTTCAGGAAGTGCTGTGGTTTTGTTAACTTCTTTCTATTGTTTCTCTATTACTATTTTATTTAACTTATTGTCTCTGTTACTTCCTGCTGCTCAGTTCCTTGGGTCTCATTTCTTCTGTATTTGTTGTTGCTGTTTTGTTTCTTTGAGGTTTGGTTTTATAGTTCCTTAGTGTGTACAGCTGGGTTATTGATCTGAGATGTCTACTCTTTAACTATGTGCATTACGGAGATGGTTTCCCTCCGAATAAAAGTCAGCTGTGTCCTGTAAAGTGATTCTTTGGATCCACATGTTAGTATGTTTTTTCTCTCTGCTGTATAGAGATATTAGGGTTTGAAGATACTCATGATTTTCAGTTCATCTGCAAATGTGTTCTGCATTGTTGCCATTCTGTTTAAGGAGGTATATGTTGTACCTCAGTACACCAGGTCTGTATTAGTGACGTTGGGGCAGTGTTTTCTCCTGTGGTTGAATAGTCAATGTTTTTACATAGTGTGCATCATTTTCAGCAATATAATTATATTTGTAATAAAAATGTAAATAGCTTTCAGTGAATTATTACAACACAGCACTTGTTTTCAAATTAAAATGAATGTCTCCAAACTAGTGGCGTAGTACAACCATTACACTTTTGGGATGTTTCTTTTTAGTAGCAGTTACAATCAGCCATCAAGATCCACCCCATTGTTAACTCTGTGCCACTGGCATATTCTCCTGTGTTCCTCTGCATCTGTGTCACATGTAAAAAAGATAGTACCTAATTTCAAGGAAATATAAAAATGTTCCCTTCATGGAAATTGCTAAGATGATTGTTTTCCTGTTCAGAAGACAAAGTGATATATTACACATTGTGCTTTAATTTGGCTAAAATGATTCATAGACATGTATCTTTAAAGGTAATACAAGTAATTGAGATATTCAAAAGAATATTGGAAAGAATTAAAGGGTGTTGTCGTACAGTGATGACAGTTCCTGCCTCTCTTTTTTTGTCACAAGTACCTTGTGGTCAGTCTTCACATTGAGCAAAGGCTGGGAAATCAGAATGTTGCTCTTGTCTTCCCGTGATACTTCCTATTTACCAGCACTTGCTGGAGTAAGACCTTGTTAATTATTTGCTTTGTTCCCTATTCCCTCTCTCACCTCTCCAACCATTCTCAACTTTCACCTTGCTTGAGTATTTAGGGGGAGAAACTCCGAAGGTCTATAATGTAGTCCTTGATTATTTAGGGGAGAAACTCAGAAGGTCTATTGATTATTTAGGGGAGAAACTCAGAAGGTCTATAATGTAGTCCTTGAGTATTTAGGGGGAGAAACTCAGAAGGTCTATAATGTAGTCCTTGGTTATTTAGGGGAGAAACTCAGAAGGTCTATAATGTAGTCCTTGGTTATTTAGGGGGAGAAACTCAGAAGGTCTATAATGTAGTCCTTGGTTATTTAAGGGGAGAAACTCAGAAGGTCTATAATGTAGTCCTTGGTTATTTAAGGGGAGAAACTCAGAAGATCTATAATGTAGTCCTTGGTTATTTAGGGGGAGAAACTCAGAAGGTCTACAATGTAGTCCTTGGTTATTTAGGGGGAGAAACTCAGAAGGTCTATAATGTAGTCCTTGGTTATTTAGGGGGAGAAACTCAGAAGGTCTATAATGTAGTCCTTGGTTATTTGGGGTTGCTGTTGCTATGATGAAACACCATGACCAAAAGAAAGTTGGGGAGGAAAGGGTTTATTCATTTCCACATTGCTGTTTATCATGAAGGAAGTCAGGACAGGAACTCAAACAGTGCAGGACTGATGCACAGGCCATGGGATGCTGCTGCTTACTAGCTTGTCCCCAATGGCTTGCTTAGCCTGCTTTCTTATAGAGCCCAGGACCACCGGCCTGGGATGGCACCACTTACAATGGGTTGGGATCTCCCCCATCAGTCACTAGTTAACAAAATGCCTTACAGATGGATCTTATGGAACATTTTCTCAATCGAAGCTCCCTCTCTCTCATAACTCTGTGTCAAGTTCACATAAAACTAGTTAGCACAGTTCCTCTGACATAGCCCAGAGGTCAGTGAAGTTTCTGTTAGTTGTTCCTAATACATGGTGTCTCTGTGTTGCCCCTAGTTTGACTGTGGGCATGAGTTCTGGGACGATGCTGAGATTTTGTCTCATCCCCAGCTACTCCTCCATCGCCTGCTTCTTTACAGTCTGCATAGCTAACGATGCTGACTTCTCTTTGTATTCCAGCCTGAAAGAATAGACCCAAGTGCATCAAGACAAGGGTATGATGTCCGCTCTGATGTCTGGAGTTTGGGGATCACATTGGTATGTTTCTCTTGGCTAAATTTGGTCATAATAATGTAACAGTAAGAGATTAAGAGGTAAAAAATGGTGAAAGAAAAGGAGAAACTTTGTGATTTGTAACAAACTGAAACTCTTTACCTACAGATATTATGTTGAAATTTTGGTTTCCTTTTAAATGTATCTGTCTTAGTTTGGAGTGCTTTAGCAAAATAGCATAAGTTGTATATCTTAGTTCAAGAAGTTATTTCTTGCAGCTCTGGAGACTTAAGAAGTCCAAGAACAAGGGTTTAACTTATTTTATACAGAATGAGATGTTGCTGGAGAGTTGGCTCAGCGGTTAAGAGCACTGTCTGCTCTTCCTGAGGTCCTGAGTTCAATTCCCAGTAACCACATGGTGGCTCATAACCATCTGAAATGGGATCCGATGCCCTCTTCTGTGTGTCTGAAGACAGCTACAGTATACTCATATAAATAAAATAAATCTTAAAAAAAAAACCTTAAAAAACAAAACAAAACAGAATGAGATGTTGTCTTTGTTGTTTTCAAATGGCAAAGAGGGTGAGGGACATGACTGTCAGAGGTGTCTTGTTTACTGACTGTTCGTGAGGTCCCTAGTCACTTCCCTGAGCTGTTCTTCTGGAGGCCGTAAGAATTGTGAGGGACACAGTGTAAGCAGTGCCTGTTTATGCACTCATGTCTCCTCTCCAAGGTGCACTTCGCAGGTCTTGCTAAGATTGTTTGTGTCTTGTTTTGAGCAGCTTCCATAGCTTCTTCTGCATTGTCTGAAGTTTCTGTCCCACATGGATTCTTAGATATAGACAGTATAAAATTCCTTTTCTTATATTTTCCCCCCATTTTCAAGTTGAGCCAAGGCCCCTTTGTTCATATTAAAAGCAGTGAGCCTTTTGTAGCTTACCAATCTCATTATTTAAAGTGGAATTTCTTCTGTAATGAGAATCACGTGTCTGTTAGTTTTGGTGAAAATAGTTGACAGACTAATGGGTTGATTCTCTTATAGGGAAGCTAACAGTTTGATTCTGCAGGCTGCAGCCATCTCCTCTTTTTCTCATTGTCAACCCAGTTCACAGACTATGTAGGAAGACCTGTTGATCCCACTTAGGTGATTGTTTGCATGTAAAGCCTTCAGAAATCCCTGTCTGCTACTTTCCTGTTGTTATGCTTATACAGCAAAAAAACAGGCAGAATGACCTGCATTTGTAATACTAGTGCTGTGAAGGCAGGACTGTGAGTCCTCCTGGTTCCTAACTGCTCAGTCTCCTTGGTGAATTCTTGGTCTTAGAGAGATCCTGTCTCAAAACCAACCAAACAAAGGAAAAGAAAACAAAACAAAAACCCAGATGGCAATGCCTGAGGAACAAAATTCTTAGTTGTCCTATAGCTTCCATACACCTATGTGTGCATGTACACACAGCATGTCCATGCTCACCTATGTACACACAGACACACTCATGTGTACATATGTACACACACAGACTTGCAAACAAATGCATGTGCATCTGTATACACACATCCAGAGCAGGTATGCTTTTCCTTACTAAAGAGAACTTTTGTTTAATAAGTTGGGTTTGTTTTGTTTTGTATTAAAAGGGAGGAGGGGAGGCAGTTGTACCAAGGCCTTCGGCATAGTAGACAAAAGTTCTATCACCACATCACACCCCCAGACCTGTGAAACGTTTTAACATCGAAACATTTTACCCAAGTTCTTTTAAGCTGCGTTAGCCAAGTATTTGAATACTTAGGACTGCTTGGTTGCTGACTTTCATAGGATAATCTTAAAGTAGCTTTTTGCCCTATAATGCAGGCTTTCCTTCTTATTCCAACCTGTCCTCCAGAGTAAGCCTAGTGAGATATTCCTAGTGGGTAAGGGTTACCCTTTCAAGGCATTTTCAGTTTTACTGAAAAGGAACTTAGGACAAAGCTATGCTCCTTTCCTCCCTGTTTGTGTGTGCATGCCTGCATGTGTATGCCTTCATACTTCCCATGTGCACCTGTGTTTAAGTGGAGAGACAGCAGCTCTAAGGAAGAAGTGGAGTTGGTTTTCTAAGGATGTTCACCCATAACGAACCATTTCTCTATACCATTTTGGAACCTCATCTTTATCTGTCAGTGTTCTGTCAAAGCGCACACTCATAACTCCATGTCTCAGGAAAAGTGCAAGTTCCTTGGTTTCAGAATAGAGCTAGGGCAATGTTAGACATATTGGTTATTAACAAATATTTTGAGGTCATAATAGCTTTTGAATGTGCACTGTATGCTTTAATGGTACTCTTGTGAGTCCTTTATTGGATCTGTAAGCCTAACTTGGTTTCTCAGGTAATTATAAAGCCTGACTGAATTTGAAGTAACTACTGGATTTGCATTCTCTTTCCTTTGAATTCAGATTGGCTTTTCATTTGTTAAATGTTCTTTTTACCTTAGAAAGGAATCTGGCCACTGTTTTGGACTGAGAACTCCCATGCAGGTGACTACAGAGTGTGAAAATGTTTTCTGTGGAAGTTGTAGACTAAACCTTCCAGAACCTTTCATACAAAGGGTTGGACCTGCATTATGGAGGTGTAGCTGAACCTAGACCCAGAGCTTTGCTTTCAGTTGTAGTCTAAGCCCTTGAGTTTGATTGAGGCACATTTCTTTACAATCTGTCTTCCACTTAGCTACATGATCTAAGCTAAAGCCTCCTCCCTAACTTGACAGAGTTTAAGGGATGGCTTTAAAAGAGGTTTGCAGATCTTTGGATTGACATCACTCCTTCAATAGGGAATAATCACACCTGGTGTCTTCTGCTTCCTTCTTGTTCTCTGTAGTACGAGTTGGCCACAGGCCGATTTCCTTATCCAAAGTGGAATAGTGTATTTGATCAGCTAACACAAGTGGTGAAAGGAGACCCTCCCCAGCTGAGTAATTCCGAAGAAAGGGAGTTCTCCCCCAGTTTCATCAACTTTGTCAACTTGTGGTAAGTATTATATTAGCCAAGGTTCAAACACAAATTGGGGGAGTAGTTAAGCAACTTAATCTAATTACATAGATGCTCTACAGAGGGAAGGAGGTCTTTCGTTACATTACCCCTAGCTAGGACTCTGGGTCATGGCTATGTAGAAGTTCTAGCTGCCTAGAGAGGCAGCATCCTCTTCTTCTACTGCAGGTATTGGTGAGAAGCAGCTGTGGGAGATGGGGAAGCAGCTTCCTCCAGATGGCCAGTCCCTGGTACAAGTTACTAGGGTAAATGTCTAGGTTAGACTGCTGTTCTTCTCACAGTGAGGTTGTATCAGGATCACCTGGGTGCTCTTCCTACTCAGTACCTCACCAAACCACACTGTAAGGCCTGGATCTCTGGCCTGATAAAACCTAGAGCATAGTTGGGTATGTGTGGGAATGTCAAGTCCCAAGCTTGAATTCATTGGCTAAAGTTAATAATATTGGCGCTCTCTAATCCTTTTTCCAAAGAAGGCTTGGACTCCATGCCTGTTATTCTTGTCTATATCATCAGTTCTTTCTATATGCACATGGCACCTAAGAAGATGTATGCAGGGCTGGGGAGATGGCTCAGTGAGTGAAGAAGAACTTGCTATGCAGACATGAAGCCTGGAACTCTGTCCAGTCCCCAGAAACCATTAAAAGCCAGGTGGCCTGGATGGTCTGCTTGTATTGCCAGCACTTTTGTGACATCTGTTGACTGGAGTTTTCAGGTCTCTTTCGTCTTCTCTGACCAAATCCTGCCTGCTCTGATCTTTAAGAAAGGGAGCAGAATGTGTCAAGAACTAGGAAGAAGAAAGTTTATTGGGTTACAATTGGCTGGCTCTCTCTCCTCACTGAAAACAATCTGTTGTTTACTAATTTGCACATATCAAATGCAGTTGTATGATTCCAAAAACTTGGCCATTCTGTACATCCATTTTAATACTTGCTAAAAAGAATCTAGTGTACATCACAGGCTCTTTATTTTAAAGTGTTTGTGTGTGTATGTTGTGTGCAACAACACAGGTGCCACAGCACACATGTGGAGTTCTCACTCTTCCCTTGTTTTGTGAGACTGGTCCTCTTGTTTTTGTCACTGTGCTGTGTACTCCAGGCTGGCCGATCTGTAAACTTTTGGGTGATTCTCCTGCCTCTGTCTCCATCTCTTGGGATTGTAGGGATTACTACATGCGTGAGTTACTACATCCAGATTCCCTGGGTTCTAGGGATGGCGTTTAAGGCAGCTCTGCTGTTTTGATCCCTTGGCCTCCTCTGGTTTTCTTTTATATATATTTGTGTAGTTTTGTGTTATATTTCTCCTGTTTCTCTCTGCGTCACAGCAGGTAGCAGTGGTGAATATAAGGGTCCCATGCTTTTTATTTTTCAATATATCAAAATTGCTGTCTGAATCATCACGTCTGCAGTTGAAGGACATCTGTACTGTCCTCATAAGAGCTTTGTTTAAAGCCAGGCTAGCCTTGAACTTTCTAGATAGCCACAGATGACCTTGACCTGGTCTGCCATTCATTTGTAAAAAAGTAAAATAATTGGGTCATTCTGACTCCATCCTAACACTGTTACTTTCATGTTATTTTAGCCTTACGAAGGACGAGTCCAAAAGGCCAAAGTACAAAGAGCTTCTGGTGAGTAAGTATGGAGCTGACCCAGGAGTTGGTGGTTACCGTCCAGCCTTTGATTACCTAACTCATTTCTCATAAGAAGAATTTGGTCTTACCATGTTAGAAAAGTTCCCTAAAACATTTCATTGTGCAGTCCAAGGGTATGTAACTCCTGTAGGTTAAAATTAGTGAAATTTTATTCAGTATGCTTACTCTCCTTCTGGTAATGCACATCACTGTGCCAATTCACTGTTCTTTGAGACGTTCTTATTCAGCTCGTGATACGCAGTCTTTTTTTATGTGACTTTCCCTTGAGCAGAGGAGAAAGTGCTGCCTGTGGTCCAATGATGTGGAAACATTAAAGGAAAGAGTGCGTTGCTTGTTACATTTAGGGCTTTCTAAGGCTGTTAAGCCAAACTTGTGATCAGGGAGTATAACAAGAGAGTTGTGGGAAGAACTGGTGTTGAAATGAGAGAGAACAGAAAGAGGGCTTGGTGACCCAGGTGCTGGAGAGCACTGGGAAGGTCTTTCTTGGCCGCCATTCTCTTTTAGTAGAAATCAGAAGGTTTGAAACTGAAAACCCCTTTGAAAGATCCTTGAGCTACCAATAGGGGGAGCAGAGGCTTATTTTAGTGACCTAAGAGGCTGGACTGAGATTCCTGTAGTTCTTGGCTCTCAGATGGTATGGTAAGGAACAAATAGTCCTGTTTTCTTCCTCTGCAAATACACCCTGTACACACACAGTTCTGAGACCTTACTGCCAGGGTAGACCCTCCAGATGGTCAGTAACCCAGTATCTCACATCTAGGGCATCCACATCCATCCATTTTTATGTGATGAATGCCTTCTGATATTTGAAGTTATATGTGATCGAGAACTTATAGTGCTATGTTGCATAGAAATTGAGAAGGATTGAGTTAGGGCTTTGATACAAAAGTTTGACGCTTTTCCCTGTTCAATTTTCTTGCAGAAACATCCCTTTATTTTGATGTATGAAGAACGTACTGTAGAGGTCGCATGCTATGTTTGTAAAATCCTGGATCAGATGCCAGCTACTCCCAGCTCTCCCATGTATGTCGACTGATACTGCTGCTACATCAGACTCTAGAAAAAAAGGGCTGAGAGGAAGCAAGACGTAAAGAGTTTTCATCCTGTATCACAGTGTTTTTATTGCTCGCCCAGACACCATGTGCAATAAGATTGGTGTTCGTTTCCATCATGTCTGTATACTTCTGTCACCTCGAATGTGCATCCCTGTAATACCTGACTGATCACAGTGTTAGTGCTGGTCACAGAGACCTCATCCTGCTCTTTGTGATGAACATATTCATGACGTGTGGAAGTCAGTACGATCAAGTTGTTGACTGTGATTAGATCACACCTTAAATTCATTTCTAGACTCAAAACCTGGAGATGCAGCTACTGGAGTGGCGTTTTGTGAGCCTTCCAAAGGCTGGAAGGACACAGTCATGGATGTACTATATCTGAACATAGAGACCTGGGCTTGAGTGAGAAGAGCTTGCACAGCCAGTGAGACACATTGCCTTCTGCAGGTGGGAGACAAAGGAAGGATTTCCTTTTTTCACCAAGTGCAATAGATTTGCTGATCTGATATTCTGTTCCTTTACAGTCACAGTCGATGTTGGGGGATCGATGTGCTCAGCCAAATTCCCTGTTCAAAACATGTTAAATTAGAATTAATCTATCTTTACCAAAACCTATGTTGCTTTCAGAGAGGTGAACATTAAACGCTGAGACAGGACAGAATGTGTTCTTTGTCCTTTTCCAGCCCTGCTCATCACTGGGAAGATATAGGAGTCTACCACTTGTCATAGAAGGGTACTGCCAACTTGATGCTCTACCTGCCACCAACCGCCAGGAATGAACGAAGGAAACAGTACTGAGGGCAAAGTTTACAGATGTTTTTGATTCTGGTATTTTGTCCAGAATAGCTTGTAGCAGCTATAGATTCCTCCTTGGCCCCAAGCCTGGGACTCGAGCCATCCTAACTCACTAACAGGGAGAATTAGCTGGTAGCAATGTGCCTTGATGAAGATTTCCTCCAGGCAGCAAACACCAAATCACAACTCTTTGCTTCTTGCCATTGTGGGCCAGGTCCTCGGTTTTTAACCCTTTCCCTTCCCCACAGTTTGTTGTCACCATGTGGCTTTGGCTCAGTCCAATATTCCACTGTTTTTCACATTGGGAACCCTCGCATTACCGGGGATGCTACTTACCACAATCTGTAACCCTGAATCTCTCCTGTGCTCTGATGTTCAGAAAGCTGAGACAGCTGGGCCCAGTTGATGTTGTAGGTGAGAAAGAGGCAGTCTGTTGGAGAGGCATATTTGAGCAGAATAAAGATTTGAAATGTCAGCCTTTCAGATAAGCATGTCTGTCACCCGATGGGGCCTCTACCAGTTCACTATCTCCCTTGGAAGTGGAGTTTTACCCACCTCTGCCCCCAAAAGACAAAATGAAAAAGAAGCCACTTCATCTCATGTGCTGCTTGTCTTCAGCCCATTAGTCAGGCCCTGAGATCAGGCTCTGCACAGCCGTTAAGCAGCACTGGTAGTTGGTCTACCACACAGGTGATGCCTGCCATGCAGGATCTATCCCTGGAGGGCACTGCTGTGTCTCCCAGAGTGGCACTCAAAGTACTGTCAAACAATAAAGGAGAATGGTGCTGTTTGAAGTTACATCCCTCTCATTGGAGGATTTAAAAATGATTTATCTCTTCGTCCACTTGCCTCATTTCCCCATTTTCCACCCCTGGCCCCCTAACCCTTAGATTCTCTGTATTCCATAAGGAGACATTATGGGATGTCTTCCTTAAGCTGCACCAAGCCATTGTCCTCTGTTGCTCCCAGGACCCAAGAGGCATCTGTTTCTGTGCTGTCAGCTTCCTGTCTGGCTCAGTATAGCCTCACTCCGCCATTATGCAAATGGAAATCAAAGCAATTCTGACTGTCCAGGAGCTATCTCACTTTCTGCTGTGTGGGTGACCACATAAAAAGGCAATTTTAGTGTATTAATCATAGATTATTATAAACTATAAACTTAAGGGCAAGGAATTTATTACAATGTATCTTTATTAAAACAAAGGGTGTATAGTGTTCACAAACTGTGAAAATAGTGTAAGAACTGTACATTGTGAGCTCTGGTTATTTTTCTCTTGTACCATATGAAAGTATATAAAAATTATCAAAAAGCTGATGTGCAGGGATATTGCCTTATTTGTCTGTAAAAATGTAGCTCAGTAACATAACTGCTTCTTGGAGCTTTGGAATATTTTATCCTGTATTCTTGTTTGAATCCTTCCTCTATTTAAAACATAGCCATGGAGTCCACATGTTTATGGAATAGTCTACCCTTTGCCTGCAGGTCAGTTGTAATAAATCTAGGTTGTGATGATGGTCTTGTAATTTGATTTTCTGCAGTCATGCCCTGAAATCATCTGTGCATTTCATATGGAGGAGAGTTATCTCCTTCCAGAAGTTTCTGGTTCTTTTCTTTATCCTCCACGTTCTCTGCTTGTTCCCTGATCACAGATGCAACAGTGTAGCACAGCTTGCTTGTCCTTTTAGCAGCTGAGGTGCACAGTCTTTTCCAGCTTGCACTTGGGTGTCTGGACCTCCCTTGGCTGTAGAATGCTGCAGGAAGCAGGTGCACTCCACCTGTGTCAGCACTGACAGCACTGACCTGAGGCCAGGTGTTGCCAGCCAGGCTCCTGCTGCTGAGACTCCCAAGTGAGAGGTCAGTTGTGATCTCTACTGCTACCTGAGCAGAGAGCAGGGTAAGGAGGAGACTGTAGTTAACAAGAGCTATGGAGTCTCCTGGGGAGCTTTGGTGGGTGGGGGCTGCACACTGATGAAGGCGAACAGAAAAGCCTCAGGAGCCTGGAAATGGCAAGAAGCAGCCTAGTCAGAAATTTTCTGCTGTGTCCCATGGCCATCAGTACCTGCTTGGTCACATGATAGTGGTTTAGCACCATGCCCTGTGTCCTCCTCAGCTAAGTGTTGGTGCCTTGGAGGTTCACATCCCACATGAGGGACAGGTACACTCCAAGTTCCGTAGGACTCTGTCTTGTGTTATTCATCTCATTTGATTCTGAGTGCAGCCACACCCAATCACGTGGTAGGTTGCTCTTTCTAGATAGGAGAACAAAAAGGTTACGGAAGTAAAATTCTGCCTTGGGTATTAGTAGGGAACAGAAAAGTTGAGAGACTCAAACCCAAAACTATAAAAACATGCTAGTTTAAACCCACTGTCTAAGGCAGGCAAGATGGCTCAGTAGATAGAACTCAACACTAAGCCTGAAGCCCTGAGTTCAGTTCCCAGGACCCACATAGTAGAAAGGGAGAACCAACTCTCATAACCTCTGATCCTCACAGGTGTACGGTGGCACAGGTGGCACAGGCACCTCTCCCCGGTCACCTTTAAACCCCCATCACCTTTAAAGATAGAAGTGTGTGATTGAGAAATAATTGGATGTCCTGTGTTTGTCACTCTCACCAGGATCTGCTCTGTGATCGTGAGAGTTGAAAGGTTCTGGGAACCTAGTGGATTTGGTCGTGCATACCCAGGCAAGTGTGAGGTTGCTTGAGACTCCTGGGTCCTTATATTAAGTACAGCACTTGGGGCTGCAGGTTCAGAGGTTGCCTGTCACTAGTATGATGCACCAGCTGCAGAAGAGAAACTTCAAGCCGCCTTTGAGTTTGGATTGGTAACTGTCCAGCTGTGTAGCTGCAGCATGGAGAGCAGAGACACTGCTGTGAGGGCATGTTTGGAAGCCTGGCTCTCGCCTTTCTGGAAGTCTTAGTAAGTGGTTTGTTTCTAGTTCTTGGCTAGTTACCTTTTTGATGTTTTACATCAGATGAGCCAGCCAGTTGTTTAATTTAGTACACTTTAAGCTATGTGTAACTCTGAGGCAGCAATACCATCCTTCCCTGTCTACCTCAGCGTTGTGTTGAGGTTATATTTGTTTATAAGGACTGGAAAAGTACAGGTCCTGCCCCACGATAGTTTATATGTATGTGGTACGTTTACAGTAGACCAACAGTTTACATTATGATTACTGTGACCATTTCAGTAACAATTTAAGATGGCTCAGTCATGGAAACCCTTGCTTACCAAACATGGGGACCTGAGTTTGACTCTGTAGCTCCCACATTTAAAGAAAATTAATAACAACAGCCACCTCGGGGGCAGCAGCATACACCTGTACTTGAGATGCTGAAGGGGAGCAGATGGGGTTCTTGGCCCTTGCTGGTCTAGGTAAGTCGGTGATCTGTACATTTAGTATGACCTACAGACAGACAGACAGATAGGCAGACAGACAGACAAGCTGTAGTTTAGGAAGAAACCTATAAAACAAATGAGTGTAAAGAGTGATTGAGGAAAATACCCTGTGTCAACCTTGGCAGCCTCCAGGTATGTGCACAGCTACACACAAGATAGCAAATATATTGTAATGTACTTGAAAAAATCTTAGTACTGGGGATGCTGAGGCAGGAGGGTCAGCCTGATGTCTTAAGTAAGACCTGGTCTCCATAGGAGAAAATTAGAGATGAGCCTTTTGAGGAACTTGTTTATGGCTATTATTATAAGAATGCCACATCCTGCTTGCCTATTAATTTTTTGAATATTTGTATTCTACCTTTTGTAACTGTTCACTTGCATATTTCCCTGTGTGCACATGTTTTAATTTCGGGCCTACTGAAGGTGCAGGGTCCTCTGCTTACTGGCTCAGTAGTTGCCAGACTTTTACAAGCACGGTATCACTGAGTGTTCCCATTTCAAGAGTTTGATCGCCATAGCTTATATCTTCACATCCTGGCCCACTTTCCACTCTTTTTAGATGGTGTGAGTGAAGAGAGCGCTGCATTCTTTCATCTGTGACCTCCCACTGTGCCAGCCTCTGCTGAGGTCATTCTTCCCTCATCAAGAACTCTTAGTGCTCTCGCTGATGGCATCCAAGTCACAGGCATCTGGACTGACGTCCGGATCCTCTGCCCAGTCTCTCTTGGCAGCCATTACTTTGCAGTAACTTTGACTTTATTTTGCTGTTTTCCTTTTCAGGGTCCTTTGTACCTCACCTCTACAGATTTAGCATCAGCTTTGCTGTTTCTGCAGACAAGTCTGCTGACGGCTTTACAGGGCGTGTGGGGATCAGTTTACTTTGCAAGGCTTCATCTTCCACAAATTGGAAGGTTTTCCTTCCAGTTTCTTTAAACCTTTCATTCTAAACAGTGTTTGGTACTTTCTCATTTGTTCCATTTACTTCCGCATATTTTTTGATCAGGACTTAGTTTTCTTGGCCTGAATTTCTAATGTTGATTTTTAAGTCAATGGATTATAATTCATTTTCTCATGCATCTTGTATCCTGTCACCCTCATGAATTCATTTATTCTAATAGTTTTTAGGTAGATTCTCTCAGGCTATGCACAAATAGTGTTATCTACAAATGCAGTTTTCTTCCCATCTTCCTGATTTACTTAATGCAAATTTGTTCTAATGTAGCATTTAAATTTCTATACTGATTTCTCACAATATATATTTAGATGGTTTTTCATGTGCCTACTCTGGGGTTTAGTGTATGCACATTAAGTGTAATCTGTTTCAGGTTTATACTATATTCCAGTTACTTGGATATGTCTGTTTCCCTTTCTGCTGGGTGCTATACACAAAGTCACAGACAGTCATACAAGGAACACCATCCTCCCACACAGAGGTACTTCCTAATACTGGAAATAATGGATATTTGCATGTTTCCTGTTAGTGATATGCTGGGTTATTTTCATGAAATTAACTTCCTTTCCATCTGTATACTCCAGTGTTAGATTTCTTTCTGATTTCTGAAATCTTTACTGTCTCAGTACAATTAAATTTTTCTATGGAGATATAGCAGAGAGTAAGATTAATATCAGGTACTTCTATTACTGGGCATGTGATTTAATACAGAGAGGTTGAACTTTGATGTTAATTTTGCCATTATCTGCTCTCTCATTTCTTTTACCTCTAATAATAGGCTCATAGTTTTCAGTTTTGTATTTAAGTGGTCAAACCACTACAAATAATACTTAATTTTCTTCTTTGATTATCAATTTAACTTATTCTGCCTTGCTGCTTTGGCTGTGGTTGCCAGTAGCATATTAATTGGAAGCATGATATGGAGCCATGTGAGCAAAGGGCCTCCAGGAGTTGTGCTGTCACCATTGGTTGCTTCTGACAATGGAACGAGGTGCAGGAAGCAGTTTCTTCACTGCTGAGATACAGGAGAGGTCTCGAGTTCATCTGCGATGTGACGTTCAGGCTTTTTGTGTCTTGGAGAAAGTTGTGAGAAACACACAGTGAAAATATAGCTTTACTAAAGGTAAGAGTAAAGCATGGAATGTTCTGGAATGTGCTCCACAGGAGGGGAACATGCAGGTGGACAGCACCAGCTCAAGAGCCCGGAATTTTGAGTCCAGGTGATGGCAAGACCAATCCTGGGATGGAGCGAATCCTGATCCTGATTGTAAAGTCTACTTTAGATAGACATCACGTACACATGAGTTGAAATTTTCCTGACAAGTCACTTCAAGGAAAATTGGCCTTTGTGCTTGCCTCCTATGCTGGTCCCAGCTGGCCTTTTCAGTCTCTCCTACCAAGAAATATCTGACCATAAATTACCCACAGGAGAATCTTGTTTTCAGGGTTGATGCCTTTGGTCACTAAGTTGTCCCTACACTTAACTGCCTCAGTTGCAAGCCTGTTCCCTCCACTGAAGTGATTTTTCAAGAGATGGAAAGGACAGGAGACTCCCAATTTCTCTAGAAGAGAACATCCAACATAATGAAAACCACGCGGAAAAGCCCACACTAAAGGGGCAATGAAGTCACATGTGCCTGTAACCCCAGAACTCCAGGTAGAAGCAGGAGGGCCAGACTTCAGCATCATTCTCAGCAATGTAAAGAGATGGAGATCAGCCTAGGTTACATGCGACCCTGTCTCAAACAAAAGCATAGCCTTATTCTCCAAGAAAAAGGACTAAAAATGCTTCCTCTCAATATGACATGGAATTCACAGACAATAATTAGGGGAGGAAAAGGCAACTATGTTGAAAATAAGTAGTATATCCTTATGGATGATATGATCATATATACAGACCTTCAAAAAATTTCAATAAAAGCTGTTAAAGCCAATCACGTTTTGTAAAGTTAGTGGAGTACATACGTTATGAGCCCATGAGATGGGCTGAGAAGTAAAGGCACTTGGCCACCAAGCCTGATGGCCTGTATTCATTCCTAAGACCCATATAGTGGGAGAGAGAACAGAGTGTAGACCATCCTGGCCTCAAACTCACAGAGATCTGCCTGCCTCTGCCTCCCAAGAGCTGGGAATAAAGGTGTGTGCCACTGTGCCCAAATCATCTTCATACTTTTAAAGGAACTATTTAGTTTTACAAAACCTAGACATTCCCATTACAGTTTCTCAATTTAGTTTGAGGGGCACTCTTTTGAATGTTATTTATTATTAATATTATTATTTCCCTTTATTTTCAAAGATAGCATTCCGTCCATAAAGTTAACACTCTCCCAGATAGTACAGATTCAAAGCTATTATCAAAATCTTTTTATTAGTGATTTATTTTTATTTTATGTGCATTTTCTTCTGCCTGCTTGTATGTCTGTGCAAGGGTGTCAGATCCCCTGGAAATGGAGTTATAGACAGTTGTGAGCTGCCATGTGGGTTCTGAGAATTGAACCTGGGTCCCATAGAGAACAAACAGTGCTCTTAACCATTGAACCATCTCTCCAGCCCTTAAAATCTCAATGACATTTGTTTTTATAAATAGAAAATTTCAGTCTATATATAAAGAGGGCTCAACATTTGAGAGCTCTTCTTAACTCTTCCAGAAGACCTGAGTTCAATTCTCAACACTTGTATCAGGCCTACTTACAAATACTACCAGTAGCTCCAGCTGTAGGGATTTGCTGCCTTCTGTCCACTACAGGCATACACACACAATATATACTCCCACAGACATGTAAATACAACCTGAAAGAAAAATGCAGCCTAAACTCAATATCTCGAAAGACCCTGAATTGCCAGAACAATTGGTTAGAAAAAAAAACTTAAGAAAAAAAATGTGGTATGTACTGATGTAAAAAGGATATATACATAGATGGAATAGCATAGAGAGGCCAGAAACATACGAACATGAATTTTTTTTATGCATTCTAAGACCAGTAAGAGGAGCTAGCCTTTCCCATGATGCTGGGAAAGACATCTGAATTGTGGGCCCTACACAACAACTCAGAATGGATCTGTGATCTAAAACTACAAAGAACTTAGAAGAAAACATGGGACGAAGATTTACAATACTAGATGTGGCCATAATTTCTTGACTATAATACCAAAGACAGTCAAGATAACGAGACAAGTGGGCAAATTAAAGAAAATCTGTATGTCAAGACACTGTGATGGCATCCTACATAATGGGAGAAATATGTTCAAATTATGTATATGACAAAGAATATGTAGATGTGGTGGAGGGGTGGCTCGGTGGTTAAAAGAAATTGCTGCTTCTATAGAAGATCCAAGGTCTGCTCCTAATGCCCACACTAGGAGGTGTATAACTACCTCTAACTCCAGCGCAGGTGTGTACATGCATGCTCACACACACAGACACACACACACACACACACACACACACACACTTACACTTAAATACTTATAAAGCTTAAAGAATTAGAATGTAGGATATTTTTTAAAAATTAAAACTCAACAGCAGTAAGGTAACCAACTTGATTAAAAGGGAAAAGACTTTAGAAAAACATTATTCAGAAGATGCGAAACAGTTAGGATAATGACTTACCACAGCAAAAGAGCACCAGGAAGATGAAACTAGGTGCAGTGGTAAGGCTGCTGGGGAATGCAGCCTGGTGCACCTTTACAAGTTGAGAATTCACTGATTCAGTGGCAGGGAGGAAGTGGCAGGTTTGCCAGTGGGAACAAGATGCTGGGAGTTCACATCTTCACCTGCAAGCCCAAAGCAGAGGGAGACAACTGGAAGTGTCTCAAGGCTTTTCACCTCAAAGCCCACACCTGGAGACATAGCTCATACAAGGTTATACCACCTAAACCTCCCCCAAGCAGTACCCATAGCTAACAGCCACGTTTTCAAAGACTCTAGTCTATGAGGGCCATTGCCCATTCAAACTATAGCTATATAGTGAAGTCAACCTGACCTATAGAGAGAACCTGTCTCCAAGATAAAATAGTGTCGTGAAGAGACACTAATGCAATGTGGACACCAATGTGGATGGCAGTGTGTTCACTTAGAAGCAACCCAAGTGTCCACCAATAGATAGATGGATAAATAAAACACCAGCTACACAGCTACTGAACTATTATTACTTGGCCTTACAAAGCAAGCGAAGTCCTGACCCAGGCTCCAATAGAGAAAGTCCCTGAAGATACTAGATGACAGGAAACAGATAGGTATAAAAGACAAGTACTTCCTGGTCCCATGTACACAAAGCACCTTTGGTGGTCAAACTCAGGGACACAGAAGCAGATGGTGGGTGCTCAGGGCTGGAAATGGGGACATTTCAGATGTGTTTTCTCTCCAAACGATTAGAGTTATGGAGATGAATAGGTATTAGGAGAAATATTTAATATTGTTGAACTATGGGTGTTAGTGTCCAGGCACTTCCACTGACCTGTTCACAGGGACCTAGCAATTGCTTCCTCCCTTACCTGATGCTACCACCAGGTGCTCCAACTGTGCTGGAGATAGAAAAATTCACCAGCCACCCCAGCTCTCTGTCTGTTCTCTGTGGTCCCTCTCATGGTTCCCTGCATCAGTCTTTCCTTCTCTCTCCCTCTCTGCCCCATTTTTCTGCCCTCATGGCTCTGTTCCCTCACTGTCTGCCTGTTAACATGTCTACTTGGCTGCCTCCCTCCCTGCCCTAGGTTCTCACTCCTCTCCCCTCCCCCAACAAACCTCTTTTACACCAGATTCGTCTCATGGCATAATTTCCCAGGGGTATACCTTGGCGTAGACCCACCAAAGACAACCCCTGGATGCATTATATTTTATAACAATGTGCCTAGAGGATAATTACAATTACAAACCTTGTTCTGTGTAATTTTGCCACAATGTAAGTTTAAGAAACTGAAGGTGACAGAGCAATGTGGGGACAATCTTGGCAGTTCTCATACAGATGAGGTTTTAAAGTAGACAAACAGCAGCCAGACAAGGATCTCTAGCCCTCCTAGATTACTAAATTGTTGAAATATTGGAAGTCAATCAAGCCATAGGCTAGGCTGTGACAGTGAATGGTCCACACATTTATTCTTTTCTTTGGAAGTGAGAGAGAATGTACATACTGAGAGAATGTAGTAGGTTGTAGTAGGAATGGAAGTTGAAAAAAATGAGTGGTGGGGGGAGGGTGTGTTGTTGTTGTTGTTGGTGGTGATGTGTGAACTGCAGGGTCACAAGTAAGCCAGAGCCTGAGAGTAGGAAAAGTGGGATGTACAGGTCACATGCCAGCCGGTGTGAGGGAACTCAGGCCAACTGTGAAGAGAACTTATGGGTGGGAATAACCATAGAGAAAGGCAGCTAGACTACGGAGAGACTGTGGCTAGCCAGAGGCCTGGACACTTCCTGTGGAAATCCCTCATCCATATACTCTTTGAGTATAAAGAGCTGCCATGAATCCCAAAGAGCCACAGCATTTGAGTCTAAGTCCCAGAAACACTTGGTTCCCATTTCTAAGTTTTCTTCTCCCTCGAAGACCCTCAAAGATCAGTAAACTGCCAGCTCCCCAACCAGGATGGCAAGCTCACCTTCCTATATCCACAAGGCACAGCTCCTGTACAAATCAACAGGTCTTTTCAAATCACAAGGACCTTCAGAGCTCTGGGCTGTCAGAATTTATGAAGCCAACTGCAGCTTCTTTTTCATGAAGAGCAACTGACAACTCCAGACAACCTAAGAAGCAACAACCAAGGAGGCAGAAAGATCAACACTGGCAATGGCTTGGGAAGAGAAGTCAACACTGGAGGACCATGTCTTGTTACACCCCACAGAAATGCAGAGCACAAAGAGCACATTTAACTGAAATAAAACTAGATAAAAAATAGCCACAGAAGAGGGAAGGGTGTGAGATAGTGCCAGAAGTGGATTCCATCAGTCTCGGTGACTGGCTTGTTCTGGGTCACTTAACCAAAATCAATACCCTCAGCTCAGTGTAGTACCCATGCCTATAATGCCAACACTCAGGGAGGTTGGGCAGGAGGACCACCAGTCTGATGTCTGTCTGGACTACATAGTGAGTCCCTGTTCTGAAAAGACAGACAAATGAACAAAAGACAATTGGAACCCACAAACACTCATCCCTACCACCATAGGCAAACATGGAAAGCAAGCCAGTGTGTGTGTGTGTGTGTGTGTGTGTGTGTGTGTGTGTGTGTGTGTGTGTGGTGTGTGCATGTCTGATTTTAAAAGATACTTTTAACTTCTAAATTTATTCATTTTAATTGCATGTGTATGGGTGCTTTGTCCGAGCACATATATGTGCAGCAAATGCATGCCTCACACCCGTGCAGGTCAGAAGAGGGCATTGGCTTCCCTGAAACTCAAGCTACTGATAGTCGTGAGATACCTTGTAGGTGCTGGGAGCTGAATCTGGGTCCTCTACCAGAACTACTGTTCTTGACCACTAAGCCAACTTTCCAGTCCCTTAAAAAGTTTTGGGAGTTTTCCTTTGTCTGTCTGTCTGTCTGTCTAAAGCACATCCATTTTATAAAACAGGGTTTCATTAGGATGGTTTCCTACAAATGTATCATGGATCTCAGTTAGCTTCATTGTTCTCTAAGATCCCCTGTTCACCTTGACTGATTTGGTGCCTTGGCTATTGTGTGTAGTGCTTCAGGGAACATGGATGACCGTGGAGAGATCTCTGAGTTACATATCCCCAGGTGTGGCCAGGTCAGACAGAAATTCCGTTGAGTTCCTTATGGAGCCTTTATGCTCATTTGCACTGATGGACTGATTCACATTCCCACCTGCAGTGTTAGCGCATCCCACCTTCAAATCCCAGGCAGCATCCTTGCTGTTTCCTTATTACTAGCTCTCTGACTGGAATGAGGTGGAATCAATCTCACTGTAGTTTTGATTGACCAAGCCAATCTCTGTGCAGTTTGGGATTATGCCGTCGAAGATGGCTGATCCAAGGAAACTTCCTGAGGTAAATTGTTTCTTCCCATGGAGCTGAGAAGCCTGTCTGCTCCCTCACAGCAGACAGTAACTAGAGAACATGGGCAGAGGTACTGGCTTCTCAAGAGGACCCAACTGGCTTCTGGAATGCTTTCTGGCTAGAGGTAGAGAGAAGGGAGGTCCTTGCGCCTGTTTCTTCATCCGTAAGGTGCAGATAAAAGCAGAAACCAGCCGTAGTGTTTGGGTGAGCACTCAGGCAAGCGTACCCAAGTGCTTAGCAATATCTGGCACGTCGGAGGCTGCAGGGTTATTAGTGAGCAGTGAGTAAAACGTGGGGATTCATTCCAGTTCCATTAATCTCCTTGGGCACTTGGGGGAGCTATATGATAGTAAAACAGGCGCAAGTCAGGGAGGGCTGCTTCAAGTAAAGATTTTAGTGACTGAAAGTTAAGGAGTGCTAAGGGCCATCTCATTCCATGCCTGCCCTTTGCACAAGGGAAACCAGCCCGGAAATGGGAGGTTTGCTCGTAGTCGTGCAAATAGCAGGTAGTGTGAAGGCTGGAGTCTTCATTTGCATTTGTTATTATCCCAAAGCTTACTAAACACCTATTTCCTGGGTGTGTATGGAATTTAAAACAACACTGACCATATCAAATTCTCTGCTGATTAATTTATATTGTTTTATTTTGTTGTGGTTTGAACTTAGCAAGCAAAACTTCAACAGGTGGTGTTCATTAAATTCATTGCTGTGACGCATACATACACACATACATGCACATATACACATACATGCATGCTCAGACACACACACATTCATCTTCACACAGACATGCATACATATACATTCATACACACACACACACATACACAAATGCATCCTCATACACAAACACATGCACCCTCACACACATACATATATCCTCACACATATGCATGCACACATGCATTCTCACACATATGCATACACACATGTATCCACACACATACATATTCACATGCATCCTCACATACACAAATTCATACATACTCTCATTCTCTCTCTCTCTCTCTCTCCTCTCTCTCTCCTCTCTCTCTCTCTCTCTCTCTCTCTCTCTCTCTGTTTTCACAAAGCACAGAAGGTATTGCTTTTACAAGTCTTACTTTTATAGAGGAAGAAGGACACGCCTCCATGACTTTTCATGATCAAGTTTAAAGCTTAAGCACCATTTATAAATTGATAACTTAGATTTCTCTGTTCAAACTAGACCAACATCTAGGCAGTAGTTTGGAATGGCCAATTGACACAGGATAGATTAGAGTAAGGTCACTCTGGGACTAGGAGCCACTGAGAAGGTGGTTAAATGTTTTAGGTCTCCAGAGGACAAAGGCTGGAATAACTGTGGGTAGCAGTAGGGCCCAACGTGGAAAACAAACAGATCTGACATAACTTCAGGGGGAAATTGAATCAGAAAATGGTAGGAGAAAGTTAGGGCTGGGGGCTGGGCATTTAGTTCAGTGGCACAGAACGTGACTGACAGGCAAGAGGACCTGGGTTCAACCCTTAGCATCACAACAAAAGGAAGAAGCGTGTGTTTGGTGGGGGTGGGGACAGACAAGAACAACCACTAACACATAACTGGGGAGCAGCAGGGGACACCAGAAAGAGGTATGTGAAAGCGGGAGGTGGGCGGGAGGTGCCAAGTCCCTACACTGTGGACATCTCATGGGGGAGGAGACTGGTTTGGTATCCCTTTTTTTGGATGTTTCTAGGCAGAGCATTAAAATTCTAGAAACCTTTGGTAGTCTGAAGGCAAGGGAAGGAAAGAGTCACGGGCCCTGGGTATTCTGTAAGAGAGAAGCTGTCTATCCTAAGGAGAGGGTCCTCCTACTACATCTGGGAGGCCAGAGAATGTGTGGGAAGATCCAGGAATCAAGGATTAGGAGATACCGTGAGCTTATTGCTGAGTGAAGCTTCTGGGGAGTAAAGATGCTCAGTTATCTGGCTTAGTGAGGCAAGGGCCAGGCATCACCTGGGCTTGCCAGGAAATAGGAGTAACTTGGCACAGGACGATGGCTTCCCACAACCAAGACTTAAAATATGCCCGTATCCCCTGTCACTGTCATTCCGTACCTCCATTTATGAGCTTGCAGTTTTCATGATGTGATGTTACATTTTTATATTTCCCTTTTAAGAATGGAGATGAGGGCGATTTAGTATGTGAATGAGGACATCATTGAAGTGATTGGCCATGTTGGTGTCTGGGTACCACAATCACCTTGACTTCGTGATGTTCATACCATCTTTCATTCTCCCTGGCTTCTGTGTGCAGGCTTTCTTCAACTCATACAATCCGTTCATGACCAAACTTTTAAATGTTTTCTTAAGCTTCGTGATTTTATTATTGTTGTTGCAATTTAATTCTCTGGTCATTCTATATCCACACTGACTGGAAATTGTTGGATAAATACACACATAGACAGACACACATACATTCACACACACACAGACACACACAGACACACACACAGACACACAGAGACACACAGACACACACACACACCCTACATGCACGTCTGTTGACCAGTTCCCTTTTAAATTCATGATCATTTACTCCAAATAGGCACTCAGGGAAATATAGGCAGAGAATTCTTTCCTCTGATCTTCCAGATGTTCTTTGCTAACACGTAGCATCTTCTCTCATCTACACACTCAGCTGATAGCCATGCTTGCTGCTTTGCTGACCAGATGGGAGCAGTTGGGAGAGACCTTCCCTGCTCTCTCTATAGCACGTGTCCTCTCCATTCCTCTGCCTCTGTGACATCTGCCTTCTTGATGACCTAGGTAAATCTGTTGCTGGCATCTGTGCTGGAGTGACAGACATCCATCCCCATCTTGACTATGCAAGGACATTGCTTCTACAACTGTCCCCAAACCTCGGATTCTTCTGCAGCAGTCACCTTACCCCTACCACAATGGACACTTCGCCATCATTCCTTTCATTTTGAAAGTCCCACACATCTCATGTTCCTTTCCATTTTCCATTTCCTTTGGACACATTACAGAAAGATTATTCAGAAGTTATCACAGTGGTTATTAGTGTCAACTTGATGGAATTTAGGGCCACCTAGGAAACAAATATCTGGGCGTGTCTGTGAGGAGCTATTTAGAGTAGGTTCGTTGAGGTGGGAAGATTCTCCCTAAATGTGGACAGCACTAGAGTGTGCTAGCATCCTGGTCTGGACACCAAGGAGAAAGTGAGCAGAGCCCAGACACCCCTCTCTGCTTCTGACTGTGGTGCAGTATGGCCAGTGGTCTCAGCTCCTGCTCTCATGATGAACTGTGCTCTCAAACTTTGAGCTTGCTTAAGACTTGCTGTAAGTTGCTTGTCTCTGACATCTTGCCACAATGACATTACATTGTCACAACAATGTACTAGTTGCTTGTCTAAGCAGCCATCTACATGCTACTTCCAACTTCTCAGTTTTCTCCCCTCTTGATTCTACTTCAGTCAGGCTTTTCTCTTTACCACCGTAAGAAATGCTTTTTGTCCACCTTTCAGAACACATGTTTCTTCCTGTTTTTCTGAAACCCCCTTTCTGCATTTCATTCATTGAATTTTTTATGGCATTCCCACCTTGCTATGCTCAGAACAATGGTGGAGTCTTGCCCGTGCACGCCTGGGGGTTCTTTCTGCCCTGACACACTGATCTTATCTAGTTGTTTGAGTTTAAATTTTACATATATTCATGGCTCAAACACTTGTACTTTAGAACTTCCCTCTCTGTGAAATATATGAGATAAATGTCTCCCACGTGGGGCAACAAGACTGTCACCCTCAAAGAAAGAGAAAAAGGTGAACTGAGGCAAGCAAGTATAGGGGATGGCTCAGCAGCCTAAGACTCCGCTTGGCTTGGGCTTTGTATACCCTCCTCTCTGAATAATGCTTCTAGCAACCTGTTACCAAACTAAGTCCCCCACTTGCATGCAGAGAGCTGTGCATATATCTGCCTTAAACAATGGGAAGAAATTACACACTGTTAATATTCTGTTTCCAGTCAAATACATCCTGGAACACAATCCAGGAACTATGGGAGACTGATTCCACCTAGATTGATTTATAGATGCGTGTGCTAGAAGAAAAACTATGTTCTGGAGAAGAAGTTTTAGGGAGAATTTTCTATTTACTATCTTATGCCTATGCACAATTGGGTGTGCATATGATTAAAATTGGATAGAGACTTTGTGGATGGGATGTGGGAGGGAGCAAGGGCTTCTGTAATCCAAGTCTCTCGGTCAAAATAGAGAATCACCAAATTACACCTTCTACCCAGTACCCAAATTCCTTCTTCTCTTAAATCCCATAAAAGGAAGCTTCAAACAACATTCAGGGTCCCTGAGTGTCCTCATCCACATTGTCTATCTACTATCAGACTTGGTGGCGTTATCCAGCCTGTTCTATCACAGCCTTAAATAAGGCTTTCTGACGACTTCGCAGTCTGTGTGGGCTTTTGTTTCATTCTGGAACAGGAGGCCAAGAACATGGCAGTAAGAAAGAGACCCAGACCACGGCCAGCAGTAAGTAACAGGGTGCTCAGCATCCTTTCCAGCTGGAAGCAATTTCCAGAACACAGAACTGGAGGTGAGGTGAGAGAGTCTCCTCCTTGCCAGGGCAAATCTGCCCACAGAGCAAGAGCTGGAGAAGGAGTTTGGTGGCTGGGAGCATCTGCCCAGAATGGAGCTGCTTTCCCTGAGCTGGGGTTAAGGGCCAGGTAAGGAGTGGGAGGGCCCAATGGACAAATTCTTGGTGTTTTGCCATCATTTAGAACTTTATACAATTTTCATTAAAAATTTCAAAATTGTGTGTGTGCGCGTGTGTGTACATGTCGGTGCTGATGCCTGTGGGGGCCAGAAGAAGGTGGATCCCTTGGAGTTACAAGGGACTGTAACTTTGAAGTGGGTTCTGGGAACTGAGCTCAGGTCCTCTGAAAGAGCAGAGCAAACTGCTGATCTTTGCCACATCCCTCCAGCCAAAGCCTGTATACTTAGTTTATGAGAGTTTGTTTGTTTTTCTTTAAATAAGACTGAATTTACATAAAATTCTTTCCACTATCTACGAAGACAATCCTTTGAGGTTTCATTTGTTTGGGGGGAATTTAAGAGATGCTCTAATATTGGCTTGTCCTCCAACGTGTGGCATAATGTCTACTTTTTTTGTGACGGACTACTTTAAACTATAATTGGGAACTATTCTGACAGATTCTATGTTTCTTTCAGGGTTTTAACTTGCATTTAGCCATAACCGAAATCGTTCTGTAATTTTTCTTCATTATTTCATCCCTATTTGGTTTTGTTATAAAAGCTTGTTGGTTTTTGTTGTTTGTTTGTTTTTTGTTTGTTTTTTTGTATATTAGAAGGCATTTCTTTTACTATTTCATTTTGGTGCAGTTCTCAATTCACATGATGTAAGAATCCATGGACATTGGACATCAATCCCAATGTAAGGATTGTACTTCAACTGTGAGGGGTACACAAGAGTCAAACTGGGATCTGGCTTTTGTGTGAGGCCTGGGGAGAGCGTTTGTTGTATGTTCTGCATTTTCTAAGTATTACTTCTTTAAACAAACTATTATTTCGTGCTAATTTGGTTCTGGAGGGTTTATTTTTTTATTTTAAAAATTAATTCCTCTCATCCTTCTGGGTCTTGATTTCTTCTGTGGTGCGGACTTCATCATGGTTCCTTGAAATCATCACTGTCTCATCTCTCCCCTAGAGTTAGCTCCCCTTGTCTCTTCTCTTTATTCATATCATCTTCTCTGTTTATTTCTCGATCTTTGCTTACAGAGTTCCACCAGCCTTTTCTGTGAACCGACTCTGTTTTATGAATCATCTAAAATTACTTTTTACCTTGTGATTTGTGGACTCCTGTCTTCAGGATTTCTGTGTTTTGTTACTTTGCTGCTTTAAGCGTTCACCCACGATGCATCATTAGCATCCAGGCAATGAGGTCATTTGTTGTCCATGGTTGTCCTTTGAGGTGTGGTTTCCATTAAGCAGAGACCCAGGAAGTTTGGAAATGTTCCGGTGTAAGAAAGAGCAGAGCAGGGCTCCTGAGTTTCTGTGCTTGTTTTGAAAGCATTTTTCCACGCCTGCTGTGTCTCCACCAGGCTGTAAGTATTCCTCACCCAGGACAGGACATCACCCAAAGTCCCAACATCTTCACTTAGGTCAGGACATCATCCAAAGTCCCAACACAGTTGAGTCCCATAAGAGAGGCTTTTCTGCCCATCCAGGTTTCTTTTTTCCATGTAAAGTGGAATTCACAGTGAAATCACCTGGAAGCTTGCTAAAAATGCAGGCTCTGAACCCTGCCTGGGCTTACTAACTCAGAATCCGTGTAGCAGTTTGAGGAGAATTTGGTCTGACACCTTTATTTTGTTAGGGAAAAATGAAGAACCTAAAAGATGAGGTAATTAATAAAGTCTATTCACAGAAGAAGATGCTTGTGGAAAAACTTGGCAAGAAGGAGGGGAAGAGAGGGGGAGGAATGAAGGAAGGAGGGAGGAAGTGTCTGGGGAAACATTCTTCCCTGAGGAAAGTCCTCTTCTGGGGAAGACTTCTTCCTAGTCATCGGGGGCCAACCCTGGGCATGCATAGTAGCCAGGAGAATTTCATTCTCAATAAGAGAAGTTTGTCTGGATGCCCTTGGTATCAGACTTGAGTGGCTGTTGGAAAATACATTCGGATTCCAGGAAACCTCACATTCCGTGTCCAGCAGCGAGTGCAGCAACAACAAAACCTAGGAAGTAGGAACATTTGGTGCATGGCCCGGGAGGTGCTTGCGAGTCACAGCCCTGGGACCAGCTGTCACTTTGCAGTAAGGTTTCCGTAGACCTCCCACTTCTTAGCAGGCCCCTGGACTTCGGCTCACCCGCTGCCTGGAAGACACAGGCATAAATCTGCAACGGGCCCTCCTGTCCTGCAGAGCTCCCTTCCAGAAACCTTGGGGATTATTTATTTCGACCCCTGGAATCCTTTGTAAGGTTTCATCCCCCGAGGCAGGAGGTGCATGTTCTATTTCTGTTTGACGTCCTTTGTCACACATGAGCCCTGGACGAGGTGTAAGTCATTCAGCATTATATACAGAGGGTGAAGCTATGTGGCTATATATCAACACCTGACCCTGGAAGTCCTTGGAAACCAGGAGAGTATAATTTTAGAATGAACATAATGAAAATCTTAGAGGTGATCCGTTTTCCTCTTCTACCTCTGAGATGTGCTAAAAATAATTGGGAGATTGTTTTCCAAGTGTGGGTAGACACACTCTGGAGGAGACAAAGACACTGACAAGGGAGAGCACACCATGGACTCACCTGCCTTGACCTCTCTCCACTTTCAAGACCCTTATTTACAGCTGCTTCCCAGGCACTTTCCTGGGAATTCCATGTCCGTATCTCTCCCCACTCCCTCTTCCCAAACAGAGGACCTCACTGAGTGCCATCTGAATCCCTTCTCTGCTTCACCTCTAGGTTATTAGCTCCTCCCAGTTTCTCACTTGTGTAGGCTCTAAGAAGCTGCCCATCTGACTCCTCTCATTCTACTTCTTCAATCACAGGTCACTAAATCCTGTCAAATATGGTTCCAAAAGGTTCTCAGATTCTTTCTGTTTCGAATTCAGGCTGTCATCTTCCATCTGGATTGCACTAATCCCCACAGATCTGCTGGAGCTGCAACTCCAAACCATCAGTGGCTGTCCAGAGCCTCTGATGGTAAAGTGTGTGTGTGTGTGTGTGTGTGTGTGTGTGTGTGTGTGTGTGTGTGTGTGTGTGATGCCTATGGAGACCAGAAAGGGCAGGTAATGGAGCCTCTGGAGCTGCCTTACAGGAAGGAACCTGACATTAAGTGCTTGGATCTGAACTCTGGTCCTCTGGAAGAGCAGCAGATGCTCTCAACTGCTGAGCCACCCCTCCAGCCCTTGGAACTCTTTCCTATACACTCTGCAGGATTGCTACACACCAACCTGCCCATCCTTGTTCTATAGGCCAGTGCCTCCTTCGTATAATTGCTCCTGAACTCTAGGGTCATTATTAAGGGAAATAAGAGTTGTTTGAACACAAAACTATGGTGTTTCAGCAATGGATCTGATAACCTCTATGATTGTCTAGTGACTATGCTACTGGGTGGGTGGAGTACACATGGTGGATACTGTACAGTCTGGGATGGTACAGGTAAGACAGGATAGGCAGCAAGAAGTTGTACCACACTACTGAGAATGGCCTGAAATTGAAAATGTTCAATATTTCTGAAAGTTCTGGAATTTTTTATATGATATTTTCTAACCATAGTTAACTGCCCCAAAGGTTACCAGCTAGTGCTGGTGCCTTCTCTTCCTTCTTCCTCCTTTCCCCTTCCCATCCTTCTCCCTACCAGACATCTTTTGCAAGCCAGTAAACAGTATATTTCTCTTCCCTCACTAGAGGTCTCAGGCAGAATTAAGAGCTCTCTCCAGAGTATCTTCCTGTGAGCCCTGTCTATCTTACTCCCGCTATGATGTCCCTGTGCCCTTCTGTGCTGCTCCCTCCCCCCAGCCTACCCGTGCCTTCCTTGCACACATATCTCTTTGTCCCCCATTATCCTGTTTCCCAGGTTCCCCATCCCCTTCTTCTTATCTACACGTCAAGCCCCACGGTGTGGACATTCTTAACTTACCCTTCTCAGCTTTCTGGGATTTGAATGAAAACTTGAGTGATAACAAGCTCATTCTTAAGAGCCCACCAGGTAATAAAAGAGCTGACTCCTGACTATATGACTATAATTTCTAAGAATTGAAAGAAAATTCTTCTCCTCATATTTCCTTTCCTCATTTTTAATTACAAACTATTTTCATTTTAGTAAGAAATAGATTTGGTTCAACACAATGTTTTGTTTTGTTCAAAGATTTATAATGATATCGGAGGTTATTTTTTTCCATCTCCTTTCCCATATCCACTGTAGGTCCTATGACAAGGTGTCCTGGACTGTTTTATGTCAACTTGACATAAAGTAGAATAATCTAAGAGGAGGAACCCTCGGATGAGAAAAATACCTCTATAAGATCCAGCTGTAAGGTATTTTCTTAATTAGTGATAAGTGGAGGATGGCCCAGACCATTGTAGGTGGTGCTGTTCCTGGACTGGTGGTCCTCGGTACTAAAGAAAGCAGAGAGCAAGCCATGAGGAAAAAGCCAGTAAGCAGCACCCCTTCATCCGCACGCACGCACGCACGCACGCACGCACGCACGCACGCACGCACGCACGCACTTCCACACGTGTTCTGGGTTGGATGGGGATTTGGGTTTGGGTTCAGGTAGGATGCTTTTCTTCTCTTTCTGACCATCTGCTCTGCTCTTCTCCCAGCTCAGTAGCTGAGGTCTCTGACCCTTCAGGTCAGAATGAGGTAGAAGGAGGGAAAACCAGGTGAGGTGTGGCATGACCAGGCACCACAGAGTGAGAAAACACCTGTTCTACCCAAGCCCATCAGAAGTGGCAGAGGGCAAAGGTTACTCCATTTCTCTGACTGTGTGATAGCTTTGGGGGTCGTCAACTTGGCTGGCTTTCGAGAGGACTTATGAAATATCCCTGTGTGCCTGTGTGGACTGTCTAGAGTGAGTGACGTGCAGGACAGAGACCAGGGAAATACTCACTCTGGACAGGGGCTAGATGCTCAAGGGGCCAAACAAACAGGGGAGTGGAAGGAAATGCTCGTCCTGGCCAGTTTTGCTCTGCTCTGTATGAGATCAGACTCCAGCTTCTTCCACTTTTTAACATGGACTATAGGGACTAAATCCTGGTCACTGGTGTGTGTGTGTGTGTGTGTGTGTGTGTGTGGGTGTGCGTGTGTGTGTGTGTGTGTATGTGTGTGAGTGTGCATGTGTTTTCAATATTCTAGAATAAACTGAATTGGTTGATTCCTTGTAATAACTGAGATGTTGTCTAGTTGTCAGAGATTGGCTCTGCCCTCTTCTTCCTCTAGAAAAATTGTCAGATCTAGCAGTATTGGGTTCTCATTCCCCAGAGCAGACTCTGCCAGCTAGAGTTATGGGAGCTCCTATTTGTCCCGCCCACTATATCCTTCTCAACCCTCACTCATTTAGGTTACCTGTATGTGCCTTGTTGATTTTTAAGTTTTGCCTCTGACCCTGGCTGCTTTTAGAGGGAAAGAAGAACGTTTTAAAAAGTCTGCTGGAATTCTGACTGTCAGTTCTTTCATATCCTCAAAAGATTGATTCCCAGGAGCCCCTTCACTCCAGGATGCCATGCCCTGCATGTTCTCAAGTCCCTGCCTGTGTGCAGTGGCTCAGTATCTGCATATAGCCCATGCGAATATCCCATAGACTTGAAATCCTCCCTAGCTGTCTCATAACCACCAGTGCACAGTGCTGTGTACTCTATTGCTATTATCTATGGAACAGAGGTAGGGAAATAAGCATGCATTTGGTATAGAGACCATATAGTTTTCTTTGTAAATCTTTTCCAGTGAAGAGACTTGAATCCAGGGCTCTGTGGATTCTAGGCAGTTCTCCACACTGAGCTACGCCCACAGGCCTTTTTAATTTTACTTGGAGACAGTGTCTGGGGGAATGTGTGTGATCTATTGCATCAACATCTGGAATGGCAGCTGAGTCCCACAGTGCCTGGCCTTAGGACTTTTAACCTGTGGCTGGCCAAGTTCACTTGCTGGACCTTACAGATGCAGCCAGCTAGCAATCTATGAAACACTCGGAAGCAGAGCTGCTTTCACGGAAGGAAGAGGGGTTAGGTTGATGCTGCAGAACTCCCTTGTCGCCAAGAGCATCTGGGCTTCACTTCATCAGGAGCTTGGGGTTCTGAAGGACGTAGCTCAGGGACCCTTGCTCCAGACTCTGGGAGGCTAAACTTGTCCTTGCAACCATTTGTTCAGTCTGGCCCCTAAATCACGAAGTGTGGGGAACAGGACACTAGACTTTCAGATCACTCCCTTAACGGTTTTATCCTCTCTCCTCTGTTGATTGGGACCTGTGTGCCCGGGGTCTGTGTGGTCTCCAGGCTGACAGGGACCATGCAGCATTCACAGGCAGCCTTCCTCCCCTTGGCTCCATGCTCACTAGCTGGTTCTCCAGCATTTTATGGAAATGCTGCATTTCCTTGTGACCAATCCCCGGCTGACAAAGTTAAATAAATGACTGGCAGTCTGAATCAAGTATGCACATAAAACGGAAACGCTTGAGGCTGGGGGCCTTGGTCCAAGTACAGAATGGTCTCTAGCCTTCTTCCCTCTCTATCGGAGGCTGGGAGCGTGAGTGAGGAATGTGAACTTGCAAGGGAAGAAAATAATCATCTCTCGCCTGGAAAATGGTGTGGAATGATGCCAACGAGCCAGGGCTCTGGCTATGGGCATTAAATTCACTCTGTAGCGACTCTCCCTATGTTAGTAACTAGCTGAAGGTTGTCCTTTTGTTTGGTATGAAAACATATATTTCCTCAGATTTTGTGTATTGTACGTCTAGAACTAGCTGGCTCAAGGGTCGCTTATCACCTTACTTCTTTCTGGTTTGGCTCAGGGTGTGAAACTGTAGATTCCTTAGGGAAACAGCTGGCCAGGTCTTTATGTAGTCAAGCACTTGCCCTTCTCCTGGACAGGTATTTTTCATCTAACTGAAGGCCTGGGTTCCAATGCTCACAGTTTTCTCAAGGTGACCCAAGTTTATAGTGAGCTCAAGTTTATCAGCTTGACATTCCATTCATAGCACGGAATACAACTGGGCAATGGAGAACGCAGATGGGTCTCATAGGCCTGGTACTAATGGAAGGAAGCCTGGCATAAAAGAACAAATGTGTGATTCTGTTTTATGTAACATGCTAAACCAAGTCAGAAGGAAAGCAAAATTGCTGTGACAGATCCTGGCTGTGAGGGTGGGGTTGACTGAAAGAGGGACAAACCAAAGAGGTTTGGGATAAAGTTACCTAATTTTAGCTTTTACCTTTAGGTCTGTGGTCCGTTATGAGTTAATTTGTATATGGGTATTTGCTTGCTCTAGTAATAGTGATTAAAAAAAAAGATTCTCAGGAGGATGGGGAGGGGAACACACATATAGAAGGGGAGGGGAAGGGGTTAGGGGGATGTTTGCCTGGAAACCGGGAAAGGTAATAACAATTGAAATGTAAATAAGAAATACCCAATTTAATAAAGATGGAAAAAAAAATTCTCTCCTTCCCATCAAATTATTTTGCAACTTTATAAAAACCCTGTTGGTCATACATATTTATGATGATTGCGATTATTTTTCAAAAGTGTGTTTTATTTAAATTTGTAATTAAAATTATTATTTCTTGTCTAGCTATACCTGTCTGACCCATAACATAATACTGGCTCCTCCTCTTCCTCCTCTTTCTCCTCCTCCTCTTGTTCTACTTTGACACAATGTTTTGCTATTTATTTGAGACTAACCTTGAACCCATAATCTTACTACCTCTTTCCTCTACCCAGTTTGCATACGTAAAGCACTGTACCTGGTCATCACAGCTTCTTATTTTAAAAAAGTATTTATTTTATTTTTGAGAATGTGTGTGGATATGTACACAGCATTGTAGGTCTCTCCCAGAGACCAGAAGAGGAGCATTGGACTCTGGAGTTACAAGAAGTCATGAGCCACCCATCATGGATGCTGAGAACACAACCCAGGTCTAGAAGAGCAGTACCTGTAACTGCTGAGAAGTTCTTGTCCCTATCACTGCTTCTAATAGAAAGTCTTAGCCAGTGTTCTATCGCTGCGAACAGACACCGTGACCATGGCAACTCTTATAAAGGAAACTATTTATGGGGCTTGTTTACAGTTTCAGAGGTTGAGTCCATTGTCACCGTGGCAAGGAACATGGCAGTGTGCAGGCAGGCGTGGTGCTGGAGAAGTAGCTAAGGGCTCTACATCCCAATCCACAAGCAGCAGGAAGAGAAAGACAACTGGACTGCCTTGGGCTTTTGAAACCCCAAGGCCCACTCTAGTGACACACTTCCTCCAACAAAGCCACACCTACTCGAAGCCATACCTTCTAATTCCTCTCAAGTGCTTGCATTCCCTGATAACCAAGAATTCAAACCCACATTTTCTTCAGTCATTCCTCCACAAGAACCTGATTCAAAAAAAAAAAAAAATCCACCTTGTTTCTTTTATCCTGATTGCAGATGCTTGTGGTCTCTGGAGTTAATATGTTTTGTTATTTTTGTTAAGCGCATGGGGGAGTGCCCACGCACGTGTGCATCCACGCTTGCCATCATGCGGTCAAAGGACAACTTGTGGGAATTGGGTCTTACCTTCCATCATGTGAGTTCCAGGAATTGAACTCCAGTCTTGTCAGGTTTGGCGGCGCGTGCCTTTACCTCCTGAGCTGTCTTGCTAGTCCTTGTATGGAAGTAAAGAATGAAATTTCTAAATTATTTTTAGATAGGACTTTTCAAAGCTATAAAATGCATAATTTTTACAGATATTATATTAGTCTTTAGTGTTTGAAAATATCGCACAGTCATTGGTCAGGTCACAAGATTAGTATCTCCTCACAGGGTAGCTTAGTCATTGGCATCAGGCCAAGTAGTCTCCAGACAAAATCAGAATCAAACTGGGGCTGCTAGTTATAGATATAGAAATTTGCATTTGTTTGGAACAGTGGTTCTTAAATGTCTCAATGCTGCAGCCCCTTTAATACAAGGTGACCCTCCCACCATAAAATTATTTTTGTTGCTACTTCATAACTGTAATTTTGCTACTGTTATGAATTGTAATATAAATATTTATGGTTTTAGGCATCCCTGTGAAAGGATTGTTTGGCAACCCCAAAGTGGTTGCAACCCACAGGTTGAGAATCACTCAGATTTGGAAGGATTTGTGAACTGGAAGGAGCCTGGAAACCAGCATCGAGATAGAGGCTAAGAATTCAACTCTCAATGGTCTCCCTCATCACCTCACAAATGGCTCTGTCTGCAGGTCCCAGATGCTTAGAAGCACTTTTCATTGGAATGAGAGATAATCTCCATGCTTGATAGTAGGAGTAGAACAGACTAGGCTAGTGGACAATTCCTCTTCTAGGGATAACCCTTCTGAGGTTCTCTGGGGCAGATTAGTTTTGATATCTACATGTTCCTCTTGTCCACACTGCCCTCAAATGCTGTGTCTTTCCTGGGTATCTCATCAGGATCTGAGGATATATATTCATGAAGTCCCACCCAGGACTAGAGAAGAGTGAACGTGGAATGACTGAAAAGATTTTAGAAGTTTCTTTGCATAACCACCTTCTCCCTGTGCACCCCTCTTGGCCAGCATGGGTTGTGAGAAGGTACCTTAAACCTCATATCTTCGTGTCCAGAGCTTTGGGTAGGAAAAGATTTGAATGAATGGTGGCCAGCTGTGAAAAGTGGGTTGCAAGTCTTAGTCATTCACTGACTGTGTGTAACCCCTAAAATCACTGAGTAGGTCTGTGTGTAACAGTCCAAACTGTCCCAGTGGTTTTCCTGACTCTATCCATGGGCACCCTGACATCTGTTATGACAGTTCTTGTTCATAATGTTTCTGTCACATTAGCCCCCTCCATGGACCCTCAACTACACCAGACTCTTCACTGTCCAGGTCTGCCCTACCTGGAAAGTGTTTTCCTCTGTGCGCTTAAGGTTTAATTCAGATGACACTTAGGAAAGTCTGTCTGGCGGCCATGTCTGTATGAGTATTTTTATAGTACAAACCTTGCCTGCTTTATCTTTTTGGTTTTAACATAACACTTAATGTTAAACATGCCATATTGCATATTGCATTGTATATATTTATTTGCCCATGTCGCTCACCCAAATGCACACTCCAAATGCACAGCAGACATCTGGTGAATGAATAAATAAGTGACTGGGTTAGGATTGTGTGTGTGTGTGTGTGTGTGTGTGTGTGTGTGTGTGTGTGTGTTCTTCAAGCCTGAACAAGATGTCTCCACAATATGATTTGGTTTGCCTGTAAATTCCATCAGAGATTCACACATGGGTTTCTTTCCATGCACATTTATTCCTCCTGAGGCAGTGTAACCATTCCTCTATGTGCAGAATTATAGACTGAGCCAGGTATCATCATGGAGACCTGCAGTCCCAGTGTTAGAGAGGTGGTGACAAGAGGACCAAGAACTGAAGGGCAGCTTAGGCTAGGAGACTCAAATGTTTAAATAAATAATAATAAAAATAACTAAGATCTAAGGTTCCATAGACCTATGAGTCTAATAGGGACAAACCCTTGAGCTGAGGACTGAGGAGGAGGAGGAAGCAGCTGCACTGGGTGAAGACTATGGCAAGAAGGTCACAGAGGAAGCAGGACATAAGCTATGTGTCTCCATGTCACAAGATACCCTTTCCCATTTCTGAATTTGAAGGAGTCTTGGAACCAATGGCAAGTCCCAGCCACTCTGAGCCAAGTGACACTCAAGGCCTATGGTTGTGGCCTGTACTCATGAGAATCCCATGTTCACGGGGATAGGACAAAATGCTTGTCTAAGGTATATGCACTTTAAACTTCAGAACCTCCATTTGATATTTTATGGTTGGGCCAAGAGATCACCAACATCAAATATTTTAGAATATATGTCTGTTTGGGAGAAAGTCTAGAGGCCATGGTGGGGGCGGGCACTGAAAGATGTTTGTTTGGTGCCACTCAAAGAAAGGCCTAGAGTATGAGAGCACATGCAAGTGTGGACAGCAGTGAGTCCGAGTGTAGACGCCAGCCAGACTGCCAGGCTTACATGTAGTGAGTTACTGATTGAGAGGTACCAGCAATGACTACCCCAGCATATATACTTGCTTTCCTGCAGGTGCCAGGGCCACTAGCCATTCAGTCCACTGTCTATGGAAACCTGATAGAATCCGTTCTCTAAGAAGTACGGGGCAGTAGTTCTGAATGTGTAGAAATTTCCCTGGCTCAGATGCCTTGCTTCATATGTTATATAACACAACTGCATCACAGAATCCATGAAGCCTCAGGTATGATGCGATGCTATAAAATGTACGTAAAGATATGAGAAAAGAGAATGGGTTGGGCATCCTTAACCTGAAAACCCCAACCTGAAGCTTTCTGAAGGCAGGCAGGACTCCATGACAGAAAAGTCACATTGGATCTGACTGATGGCTCACGGTGCGAACACAGACATGCTGAAGATACGACACAAACCCCTTCTAGGCTGTGTGTATAAAGCATATACATATAATGTGTATATGACATACATACATTTCATATTTAGATTTAGGTCCCACGCCAACATACTCTGAATAAAGAATTGAAAATATTCTTGTTGCAAGCATTTTGGATAAAGGACACTAACCCCATCACAGCTCAGATGGGTGATGGAGGTGGTACAGAGCAGTGACTTCAGCCTGGTGCACCCTGGGAAGAGAGAGACTAGTCTCAGGCTGACTTAACAGCTGGTGATATTCTGAGCCTCAGTGAACCTTCCTCTTAACAGCTATCCATGCAGCTCAGACTCTGACACTGAGCAAAAGCACATGGCACCAAGACACAACACTTACTCTCCAAGTAACTCCGAATAAATAAATGAGCAGAAGAATGTTATAGGCACTCTTGGGATTCGGAGGGGAGAGAAAGGAAGGCAGTGGTCAATGCAGTTTGTGGGCTGGGACATGAGGGGAGAGGTCTGTTTGTCCCTCTAGGTCATTGAAGATTTGCAAGCAGGAAATGATTTGTTTCCTCATGAAAATGTCAGCTGAGAGTTTGAAGTGAGCAACGCTTTTCTTACGACCTAAGGGATGGAGGCTTTTTAATGTTGAGCCCTTGGGACAGGAGAGGCTGTTTGTTCTTGCTCCATGTCTGCAGTTTGCTGGAACCTTTCACATTGGCTTACACAGACCAGTATCCAGGTGCAAGGCAGTAGCTGTCAAGCAGTGTAGGAACCAGCAACTTACGAGTCTCCGGGGAGAGGCTCCTGTCCTCGCTTGCCTGTTGCTCAGGTGAGGTCCATGCTTTGCAAATGGTTTGCATTGCAAGATGCTTTAACAGGATGGGACATAAAAGGGATACAGCTTCGGAATTCTCGTTAATAAATGTCTAGGTTAGTTACTTCACATTACTTAATCTCTCAGTAAAGACAGTTGTTTGTTTGGGCAGAAGGAGAAAATTAAAATGAATGTGTAGCTCTTGTTTGAATTCTTTTTTTCTTTCTCCCCCCATCCTTCTCCACCCATCTCCATCTCCTCTTTCACCTTCCTCCTCCTCTTCCTCTCCTTCTTTCTCATTTTCTCTTCCTCCTCTTCCTTTCTTCTTTCTCTTTTTCTCTCTTCCTCTTCCTCTCCTCACCCTGTCCTCCCCTCCTCTCCTTTTCTGATCCTTTCCCCTCTACCTTCCCTCTCTTTTTGTCCCCTTCCCTTCCCTTCCCTTCTCCTCTTTCTTTCTCTTCTTCCTCCTCTTTACTCTCTTCCTCTGCCTCCCCCTCTCTACTGTTCTCCTATTCCTCCTTTTCTTCTTCCTTTTTCCTGTTCTCCTTTTCCTTCTCTGCCTTCTCCTTCCCCACTTTCTCTTTTTCCCCCTAAATGCTTCTGTTCTAAGAGCAGGGCAGAGGATTATTTACTTTTCTGGCAAGGAAAGGCCATACCAATTCCCCAGGTGCAAAGGATGTCAGAAGTTCCAGAACATACTTTGCAGACTACTCTGAGGACTCTGGAGGGTTTTCATGCCCAGTCTATGAATGAAACCAAAAGGCAGGCTAGGCAGGGCCTCCATCCGGCTGCCCTCAGACTCATTTGCAGAGACTTACTATTAATTTCGCTTCTCTAAAATTAATTTCTGTCCCAGGTTCTAAGTTGAGTCTCAAAACTGCTGTTACAGATCAAGATTCTCATTTGCAGGAGAAGAAACTGCAGCCACAAGAAGGAAGGTGTCTGGCCTCAGGTTGCAGAGCTCCTTGGTGGAGTAAGGAGTGTCGTGTCTCACTGTACACTATTGGGTCAGGAGGCTACAAACACTCAGAAAGCGCTGAAGCAAATAACCAGTTCACAAGTTTCAGAAATTCCCTGAAACTTGTCAGATACAAAAGGATCTTCTCTAGGGTTATAAAAGCAATATGGACTTCTGAGGAGACCCAGGCCATTCCAACTGCCTAGACAGAACATGCTGATCTAGAGAGCTGCCTGCAAGTCATGCAGAGAACTCAGAGTTTCAGTTCTCATGAACTGCCAGCCATTTGGAGTGGGCTTTTGGTGATAAAGCTGCCTTTTAGTCATCCACGCTCCCGAAAATAACCCTAAACAACTTATTGGTTCACCAAGCTGGACTTTAGTGGTATCATTACTTTGATCAGTCATCAGCGTGCTACCTGGGGTAAGTAGATACTTGTTCATCTCTTCCCAGGAAAATTGTTACATGACAGATGCATTATCACATGCTGGGTATGTTAAATCAAAGAAAAATAATTGCCTTATTTTACCAGAGGTCAGAAGTCTGAGTTGAAGGTGTTGGTTGATCCATGCTTCCTCAGAAGCCTCTGAGGGAGGAGCTTTCCTTGTCTTTCCAGCTTCTGAAATTCCTGAGAAATTTCTTAGCCTGTGTCTCTGTATCTACAAAGTTATCCTTCCTCTGTGTGTGCATAGGGCTCTCCCTGCTCTTACATGGATATCACTCATACTGGATTAATAGCACTCTCTGCTCCAGGATGACCACATCTTAGCTAACTACATCTGTAGTTGCCTTATTTCTATGCAGAGTCTCTTTCCAAGGTACTTGGATAGCTCTTTTGAAGCAAAGGTAGAAAGGCACATCCCCACGACTCAGTTGGTCTACCTCCATGTTTCCTTCCTGGTGGGCAGACCCATCCTCTGCTCTTGACAGGGTATGGACTATGCTCTTATGCTTTTGGTTCAGCACACAATGTGTCTCACACATCTGGAAGGTTTGCCTTAGCATCTCTTGCCTTGACCTTTTGGTTCTAGCTGTGGGTGTCCAGCTGTAGGCTATGTTCTGGTCACCTACTAGAGGGCTTGTGACTCAGAGCTGGACAGAGTCTTGCATGAGAAAGTTCCCAGGATGGATTTTGAGGCTGTCAGTACTTTTCTTTAGTATGACAATCACACACATTCAGCAAAGAACAGAGATCAGATAGTGCAGTGGAGATGGCTGTAAAGTTAACCCTGAATATCTACAAACCACCCTGCAGATGTATGTACCGTTCAACTGGGGCCCAAAGTTCAAAGGTCTCCCAATTAATCTTATTTTTGTTTCTCTAAACTTGCTGGGAAAATGCAAGGAAACAGTATTTTAGGGCTTGAGTGGAAACTGATGCAGGAGGTCTGACTCGATTCCTGAAGATTCCCCTGAGGATCTCTCTCCCAGAAAAGGAGGGGCACATAGATCCTGGTGCACATGGGTGCTGTGCACATGGATGTGGAGCACATAGATGCTGGTGCACATAGATGCTGGAGCACATAGATGCGGTGCACATAGATGCAGTGCACATAGATGCGGTGCACATAAAAGTTGCTGGTGAGAATTTGTAACTGAGCCTTAGTGGACTGAAGCAAGTGACGTCACCTTTCTGCATCTCAGCCTCCTGGTCTGCAGAATAAAGAAACGAATGGGCTGCAAACTCCTTTTGATGCTAACATTCCACTGATTAAAAATGATAAAGGGAACTGAAGAGATGTCTCAGAAGTTAAGAACACTGTATGCTCTTCCAGGGGACCCCCCAGGTCCCATTCCCAGCATCCACATGGTGGCTCACACGCACAAAAAACTTCCACGAATCTGGAATATTTAAAACCTTCAGTTAAACTATATGAAATCCACGTTTTTGTTTTTCCAGTGCATAGGCCAGTCTAAATATTATTTTTCATTGGAACATATTGTCCGGAAATAACTTAAGCTACCCTTCATGAAGGATTGGGGCCAAAATGCCTTTCTCCTTGAAAAGTTATTCTCTAAATCAAGGCCGACTCTTTAATGACTCAGAGTCGAACTGGTATCCACACGTGAGAAACGCTTCTCATTTACACTCACCGGGCCGTGATAAAAAGCTGGGGAAACTCAGCAGATAATGCTGGACTCAAGGTATTTATGAGTAGAACCATTCCAATTAAGGTCTCCAGGAACATTTTTTTACTCTAATGTATACATCTCTCACAAACATCAGCATTTTCCTTTAAATATTATATTGTTTTAAATATAAAGGAATACACGAACTAGTGATTTGGTCAGAACATGTGCAGCCAACCCAGGACTCGGGTGCAGGATGGTTTGGAGGCAAATGGCAGTCGGCTGGTAGCTGTGGACCGGCATAGCTTGTGCATTTGGAATTCATCTCTCTCCTCCCCTTCCAAAAGGGCAGCTGTAAGTTCTGCTGGGGAAAGCTCCTGCCTGTGTTCTGTGGCTACTAGATTTTCTTTTTTTTAATGAAGTTACTGAGTTATTTGTTTACATCCCAATCCATCACAGCTTCGACTCCCTCCTCTCCTCTCAGTTCCTCTGTCTCCACTCCTTTCCTCAAAGAGCTCCTTCCCTTTGTGTTCCGAGAAGGGCAGGTCTCCCATGAATATCAACCCGGCTTAGCATATCAAGTTGCAGTAAGACTAGGTGTATCTTCTCCTATTGAGATTAGATGAGGCAGCCCAGTTAGGGGAAGGGAATCTAAAGGCAGACAGTGGAGTCAGACACTCCCTGCTCACACTCTTAGGAATCCCACAGATAGGACCCAGCTGCACACCATGCGCAGTGCCTCGGCCCCTCTCAGACAAGCTCTCTGGTTGGTGGTTCGGTCTTTATGAGCACCTGTTGGCCTAGGCTAGTTAATTTTGATTTCTTGTGGTGGCTACCCTAGATTTTGTTTTCAACTTCAGGGCGAGCTCTGCTTAGAATAAACAGATCTAGAAAATTCCATCTCACTGATGTTGGCCAAGTAGTCTGCTTGAATGTTTGGGTCCCTCACCTCCCAAGATTCATGTGTTGAAATAGCCTGAGCCCCATGGCAGTCATAATGGGAAATAAGACTTTGGAAGATGATCGATCTTAGGCTGAGATAGAAGACTTAGGTCATGGGGGTAGCACGCCCCGTGATGGAAGCAGTGTTCCTATGGAGGAGCTGAGAGAGACTTCTGCTTTCTAAGTTCCTAAGTGAGGACACAACAGGAGGAAGTTACTATATCCCTGGCTCCTTATCGGACCTGTGACTCTCTGGGGCCCTGATGGACTAAGCAGTCTACAGGATTTTGTGAGGGCACTGAACGGGCTGAGACTTAAAGTCCAGCTTCCATGGCTGGTGCAGACTGTCAGGCAGCATGACAGTCACTGCTATTGTGGGAAAGTGACTTTTTGTCCATAGGCAGGAATGAGGAACATTCGCTAAAGCAAAAATCCTCATTTCTGCACTAGACACAATGTCCTTATCCCATGGGAAGCAATTCTGATAAGCACGAGGATGAATAACTGTGCCAACTACAGGGAAACCCTGTGGTAACAACCACGGGGCAGAATGGAGGCAGGGAGGGGACCCAAAGTCAACACAGACATAAACACATGAGGTTAGCGGCAAAGGAATGAAATACGTGGGTGCCATGGGCAGGGAGGAGATAGCAGGAACCTGCCTCTGATGCTGGAGCAGGCAAGGCTATGCATGCTACAGTTCTACCGTCAACATTTGGGGGCCAAATAAGAGGGATTTGCATGAAGGGCTCTTCCTTGTGTTTTTGTAGTACCAAACAGAAATACCTTTTCCTGGCTTCCGGTGCTGAAGACCCAGTGAAGTGTCTGGCTCACTTTAGTGGACCACGGTTTCCATTACCTCCCACCCCCAGTTTGTTGCCAAGGGGCACAAGAGTAAAAGAAACCCTTCCTGGATGCTTCCTTTCACCGAATCTGCTGGAAAACAGGGAAGCACTTTCACCTTGAAGCGTCCCTCCCGGCAGGCTTGCCAAGGAATGCTCCGGGAGAAAGAATGTCCACAGCTGTGAGGAGAGTGGTATGGTAACAGCCAGGCCCTCGATGATGCTGTTGGCCCACAAGGAGGACTGGCCTTTTCAGAGAGGTCAAGGAAACCTAGAAAAAAATGATGAAAGGAAAGACAGCAAGAATGGACAAATGGACGAGAAGTATGAGAAGAATGGGGACAGTGTCTCCCTGAGGGGAGCTGTCTGCAAGCGGACAGCTCCCATGCAAACTTCTTCTCGATGACTCCCTCTCTGGGTCTCAGCTGATCATCCAAAAAATGATCCATATAATTGGTTTCAGCCCTAAATTCTATGATCCTAGCAATAACTTTTGGAGATGCAAGGGAGTCTTCCACATACAAACTCCACTCATTCCACAGAGTCTGTGTTTGAAATAATTGTGTCAGAACAAAAGAAAGACAAATGAAAATGGAGGCAAAATCTTCTGGCCTTGAGAGTTGTTTCCACTCTAAGAGAAAGTGGTAGGGTTCAGGACACCCCAGTTTCTAGGAAATTTTTAGGAAAATAATATATTGATTTTTTTTCTGGGATGGAGGAACTCAAGGAATTCACTCCCTAGCATATAAATTACATGTTGCATGGTTAATATATTAAAATGTAAACATTAGATCTTAAATGCTTCAAAGAGGCCTTGCACTAGCAGGGAGATGTGGGAGACTTGCTTTAGCGTGTAACATTCTTAGTCCTGTTAGTTGCTCGTGGCAAGGAGAAACCTTCAAAACTAAGCAGGTGACTCTACAATCCCAAAGTTAAAAGAAAGAAAGTTGGGAGCATTAGGTGCCCAATTGCTGTTAAAACAACTCTCCAAGTTTTTGTTTGTCTGTTTGTTTGTTTGTTGATTTATGAGATGGGGTCTTTCTCTGTAGGCCTAGCTGTCCTGGAACTCAAAATGTAGATCATGCTAGTCTTGAACTCAAAGAGATCTGCCTGCCTCTGCCTTCCGAGTGCTGGGACTCATGGCATGTGCCATTCATTATACCTTCTTTAATGCTCTAAGTTTTAGAACCACGGAAAGCAGAAGAAATGGACAAGACCTTCTACAACCCACACAGTCTAAGTTCCAATTCCAGGGACCTGGGGATGTTTTCATGGCTCATGAGCATTTCAATGGTAAACACTGGAAAGAAGATCCTGGGATACCTAGATGAGATTTGAAGGATAGAGCAGAAAGGTCAAGAAAGGTACGTGGTGGTGGAAACGGGCTGAGAAAGGTGGCCAGTGAAAGAAGCATTAGCCATGGAACCCCGAAGTCCTCTAGAACCCAGAGGGAGCAACAGAACAGATTGCCCCCCCCATCGTGCCTGGAAGCCATATTGCCTGACTTTCTGGCAATTTGACGTCTCTGTGCTCACACTTTAGACTCTGGACCTCTACCACCACGAAGCAGTATACGCTTGCTGTCTGAACCCACCAATAAAGTTTGTTATGGCAACCATAGCAAACCAAATCACAGAACACTTCAAAAATTCAAGGGGATGAGGTGTGGCAGGGGAATCACCAGGGACAAGATTAGAAAATTGGATTCACACAGGGGATGGCTACTGATAGATTCTGGGCACAAGGAGTGCTGATCATCTGGAGCCTAAGGAGAGGGACTTCACTGCATTCCAGCCTGCATTCTCTTCAAAGCAGAACCTGGAGTCATCGTGACAGTCACTGTGGTAGATGGAGCCAGGATGGAGAGAGAGAGAGAGAGCTAGCCTCATATTACTGAGGTGATGACTGCTGCACATGGCTGGTCCCTGATCGGCCCAGCATATAGCCGGGACAAGGGGTCTCTTCTTGTAGCTTCTCCTCAGCTTTGACATGCTTTTCTACTCTCTACACCCATCTCCATCAAATTGTTTCCTGCCTATGCCACTCACATTCGGTAACAACCATGTTCATTTAATCATCCTTGTGTATGACAGCCACTCTGAGTGCCGAGTGATGACTGTGAGACTCCCCTGCACGGGTTATTGAGCTGGGAGTAGGGAACCTCATTTGAGAAATTGTCCCAATCAGATTGGCCTGTGGGCACATCTGGGAGGGCATTTTCTTGATTACTGATTGATATGAGAGGGTCCTGTCCATTGTGGGTGGTGCTACCCCTGGGCGGGTGGATGCAGGCTGACGAAGCTCTGAGGAGCAAGCCAATAAGCAACACTCCTCCATGCCTGCCTCCAGGTTCCTGTCTCCAGCTTCTGCCGTGGCTTCCCAGATATTGGACTGTAAGGTGTAAGTCACATAAACCTTTTCCTGCCCAAGTTGTTTTTGGGCAGTGTTTCATCACAGCTTCTCTGTAAGTGAACAAGGGCAAGCACAAGTTGACTGGAAAGTGGGATGGGAGAATGCAGAGGGAAAAGACAGATTCACGCAGGAGGGAGATGGTCCTCTAGTGATTACTTTCCCTAAGGACTTTAGTGGCTGATGTCTAGTTCTGGACATTGTATCTCTTCGGTTACTTTGACTGGAACTCTGTCCTCCCCATGTCTTCCAGAAGAACCCTTTCTGGATGGTTTAGGAGGCTCAGGAGAATGGAGCAATCTTAGATGCACAGAGAGTGCTATTGGCTACCTGAAGCTCACTGGCGCTATGGGGAACAGTTTTAACTGTTATTCAAGTTCAGTCTCTAGGGAGGCCTTCATTCCTTGGGCCCTGTATATCACTGTGTCATGTTTATAATTTCAAACAAGTACATTCATTTGCTCTCCCTAGCCTCATCCCTTAGAGTCAGCAGTGGATGCTATCTCAACAGAAGGAGAGAGAGCTCAAATCACACATACACTGTGTGTGTATAGTGTGTATGTGTATGTGCATATGTATACATATATGTGTGTATGAATAAAATTTCTTATAAATCTGTTTTAGTAATCTTTTGGTATGTACATGTATGTAACTATATGTATGTATGCATGTATGTATGAGGTTTTGCACACATATATGTGCAGGTGCACATATATTGATGCCAAAGAATGATGTCAGCTATCTTGTTCTGTCATGCTTTTTCTATTGTCTTGAGACAGGGTCCTCCCTGAACCTGGAAGTGGGCAGCAACCAGCAAGCCTCATGGATCCTCTTACCTCCAGTTTCAATGGCCCTGGGGTTACAGGCAGGCATGTGTTTATGCCCAGCTTTTTGTATGGGTGCTGGGGATTTGACTTCAGATCCTCACCTTTGTGTGTCAAGCACTCCTCCACTGAGTTCCAGCTCCTTTCTTGCTATTTTCAGATGAGCATAGCAGAGTCCCCAGATGGGTGTGGACACTCGTAGCTCCTCACCGCAGACGTTCTTGAGTTAACGAGCATGGGGCGATGGGGAAATGCCATTATCATGGGCACTTCCTAGACCTTATTGGGAGATGGGGGAGGTCGGTCAGATGGGATGTAGATCTCATGTTGTACCCTTGGATAAAAGACTGCAGATGGGTCCTGCGTCAGGTCCAAGCACCCGGTAGGGTCATCTTAGAACATAGCTCCTCCAGTTCCTCCAGGTCCCATGTGTGGCACTGTGTGGTTTCATATCTGACCTTCCCTGGTTGTCCAATTTGTACCTGCTGAAGGGAAGACTGGATTTTCTTTTCCTATTGGGCAAAAATTCACACTTCCAAGGTCTCTCTGCAGGAGAGTTGAGATCACATGACAGACTCTGGTAAAAGAGACACAAGGCAGGGACAGAGTCTGAAGCAAGGAGGTCTCATGCTTTCTTGCTGTGGTGACCATGAAGACTATCTATTCTGGGACTGCAGGTCACCTGGTGGCAGAACGTCTGTGGGCCCACGTTGCTGCAGGACGTGTGGCACAAAGTGTCCCGCCATGCTTTCAGAGGTGAACATAAGGAAGAAACGAGTCTTCATTGGATGAAATCATTGGGAGATGGATATTCATTTGCTACCGTAGCATGACCTGACTTATGCGGACTGTACACAGCAGAGTTCATGTGTTTGTCTTTTAAACTCAAATTTTGGCTTTCCTTTGGCTGTTTAATAAGTAAATAAATAAATGAATGAATACATAAATACATAAACAAGTAAATACATTCAGTTATTTCCATTCCCATTCCTCTCCCTCATCCCTCCATCTCCCTCTGAATCCCTTCCTCCCAACAATTCCCTACCCTACTTTCATGTCTTTTTTCTCGTGTGAATCCCTAAGTCTAATCAGAGTGGCTTGCATGAGTATGAGTGGATCTTGATAGGCAGTTTCCTCAGTGAATCCACCTCTTGAAAAAGTGTCTCCTCCCCCAGAAGACAGGAACTGCCAGTTAGGATGAAGTGGGCCTCATGGGTGCCTCCTATTTATTTTACTTTTAACCACTACTCTATGTTGATTACAACAGTATCCTCTTTTCCGGCTCTTTGAGCTCCATACTTCCTTATTTTTAACTATATTTACCCTGCTGGACCCTGAAACACCAAATTCACCTCTCCTATCTAAACATAGCGTTGTTCCTATGGACTAACTTCATCCCATCTCCCCTTTACTTAACTCTCCCAGACTCTGATAACCACAGTTCTACTTCCAAATGCCGCTGAGATCATCCACGTTAGATCCTACAGAAGAGCTCGGTCATGGAGTGCCTCTCATTCTGTGTCCATCTTACTTCACGGAACATCCAGGCACATCCCTATCATCACATGCGACAGAACGCCATGCTTTTCAATGGCTAACCTGTGTTCTACTGTGGACACATGCTACACTTTGTCATTTGTTGCTTTGTTGATGGACAGTCAGGCTGACGCCACATATAGAATCCTGCAGTAGTTAGTCTTGAGGTGCTGGCTCCCCCCCCACACCTCCTTTTCGTTTGCTTTCAGCATGTGTAAATACGTACGTTGTGCCAAGAGTAGTAGTTGGAGTGGAGAGATAATCTCTGAGAGGAAAGCAGACACCACGAAAAGTTGTGTTTTATTGGGCTGTTTCCAGATTTGGCAGCCTGTGGTTGTAAATGACATGAGTAGGGAATGACACAGACTTTGGTCAGATAACACTGGTGGGAGAGCTGTCTAGGGCAGGAGGCATTTAGGCTGCAAGATGGCATTTCTGGTCACCGTGGTCCTTTCTTCTTTTAATAGCTTCTGTGTTGCCATGCTGTACAAACCAACTCTCTCTCACACTTGCCCTGTGCTTTTAAAGCACAGCAATGGGGAGGAGGCGAGCATTGTTTGGTAAATGCATAGAGTGGTGCAGGCTTGGGTTTTGGCATTCAATTTCGGGAGGCTGAATGAGGGAATTCTATTATCCTGACTGTTTTCTTTCCCTCCCTTCCCTTCCAACCCTCCTCCTGTTCCTCCTGTCCCCTTCTTGTCTAACATAGGGTCACCCTAGTAGCTTAGGATGATCTTAACTTGCGATGTATCCCAGACTGACCTTGAACTCCTGATCCTCAGTCTCAGCCTCCAGAGTGCTACCACCCCAGCTCCACTCACCTACTTTTTCCTTCTATCCAGCCATGGGGCCACCTTTCCTCTGTCCTTCTTCATGCCTGTGGCTGTTAGGATTCGCTGTGATATTTTCCTCTATCTGCCCTTTCCAATCTCACTTCAAAGGCCTGCCTCTGATAACTTATTCTTTCACCTTTTAGAGGCTTCATTGCTTCCTAGAATTCAAAACAGGAGCTCACAGAAGACGTTTAACACATAGGAGGCTGCTTCCCTGCACCCAGACTGTGGGACACACAGAATGGTCCTTTGATGTGTGCAGCTGTAGAACCAGCTTCCCCGTCACATTTACCCAAGTCAAGTTTACCATCTGCTGAAGTCTCCTTTCTTTCTGTTATTAGACCACTAACTATTTTGGTAAGAATATTTAACATGAAGTCTAGACCCTTGGCAGATAATACATATGCAATGTTTATGTGAACCACAGTCACCATGTTGTGGTACAATAGCCCCAGAGCTCATTTGTCCTGTCTAAAGCTGTGTACGCCTTGAGTAATGTCCCCCATCTCTCTGTCCATGCCCTGCCAAACACCGTTCTTCATTCTGAGTGGGGCTGTCTTGGATTCCACATGACAGTGAGTCTCCACGGCATTCCTTCTTATGCCTGGCTTATTGCATTTAGCAGATTATCTTCCATGTTTGATTGTGTTGTCAAAGATAGTGAGACTTCCATCCATTTTTAGGCTGTTGTTCTCCTGGGGTAGAGACCACCTTTCTACCTGTGTGAGAACAGTTAGGCCACTCTCATATCTGCACTGTTACGAAGAATGCTGCGATGAATCTTGACAAAAATCTAATTAAGAAGCAGGCAATATAGAACTTAATTACTTTCAAGCCTCAGAAACAGCTGCTGCCCAGACTGAAGGAAAATTGAAAATTCTCTTGTTATCTGACTCCCAGAATAGCCGGCTCCTCTTCACTTGAACCCTCATAGCTAATCTCTGGCCCCAGAGGTGGGCCTCCAGCTTGAGAGCTCTTGCTTGGCCTTATCAGGGTACCGAGTCCTTCCCAGAGGCACTTTGCCTGCAGGAGGGATGGCAAATCTATCTGGGAGACCTGAAGTGGATTGTGCTCTCATCTTGTTTTTTTTTTTTTTTAAATAAACAAACACATTTTGCTCTCTGCTTCCTTGTGTTAAATTCTCACCACAGTCTACTTTTCCAGAGATAATTCTCACTTAAACAATTGAATGTTTCCCTCCCTCCGGTTGGCCATTATTTTTAGAAAGGCAGTTGCTCAGAGAGAGTGTAATTTGAATAGTGTTGTCTTTGCTGGTAGGTTGGTTTGAACAGCTGGTTTTCGTTGCGTCTGAGCATGAAGCGTGCCAAGGCAAGATCGGCTCTGCTTCCATCTGGGTCCTTGTAAAAACCCTTGCTCCCCAGCTCAGTGTGGGTTGTGCCCCCTCTGGGCTGGTGATTGTGGGTACCGTATGAAAGCAGGCAGAGCAAACCCATGAGTAGCATTCCTCCATAGCCTCTTTGCGAGGCTCCTGCCCTGTTTGAGTTCCTGTCCTGACTTCTCACTGTGATGGACCGTGATGTGGAGCTGTAAGCTGAAATCAACCCTTTCATCTCCAAGTTGCTTTCGGTCACGGTGTTTTATTGCAGTGGTGGAAACATTGAGACAATCAAGAACCTAGTATCTATCTATCTATCTATCTATCTATCTATCTATCTATCTATCTATCTATCATCTATCTACCATAATTTTTTTCTCTTCCCACTCTCTCCATCTTTCTACCTATCTGTCTACCTCCCTCCCTACATCTGTCTGTCTGTCTGTCTAAGATGATTTATCCTGGGAACTGGATCACATGGTCATACCATAGAGTACTCTTCTCTTCCTGGCCTCAGCACCCTCTGCAGGCTAGAGAATCAGAATTGCATCCCAGTCTGGATGAGAAGGTCTGAGAACCAGGAGGAAGGCAGTGGAGTAGGTTTCAGAGCAGAGTCCAAAGGCTGAGAACCTGGAAGACGGAGGAAAATCTAGGTGTTCTGGCCTAGACAAAAAGACATTGTCCTCTCTCTTTCCTGGCTTCCTGAACCATCAGTGGACCAGGAAGCACATTCCATGCACTCAAAGCTGATCACTTCCAGATACATCCTCATCCTGCCAGACACACCTGGCAGCACCATTTCATCTTTTAGTACCTTTGATATGTGACATTAACCACACCACTAAATGTTTGCTGTGCTCAGGCCACACATTGCCAGGGAGGCAGGTTAGCAGCACCCTGGTGTGTTGAGTAGAGCCTGGGTGTAGTGTCTGAACCCCTGACTGAGAGCTTGGCCTCCCCACTTTCCATCCATGTTTATCTTTTCACCTTTAAGTGAAAAGAGGCCTCTCCTGCCTCCTAAGGGAGTCAGCCTCATATAACTGCCGAGAAGACTGAAGTCTTGGCTGTCTCCTTAGACCCAGGCACTACTGGGTATTTTCCTAAATTGCAGAGCATGCCCAGTTTGTAGCACATGACAGAGATGATGCTCCTATCAGCTTCTTGTCATTCCAGACAGAGGAGTATGAGGCAATGAGAGGCCTTGGGCTCTCAGCTGCTGCAAGATGGGAGGAGGAGGCTTGCTTGCAATGACAGCCAAGAGATATGGAAAAGCTCTTCATATATTTCCTAGGTGAGAGCACCCTGGGATGTGTCCTGGTTCCATTGCCTGGTTGATCCTCACCATTCATGTTTCCTTCCACTTGGGAAGTGACTGCTTTTCTTTGCTTATTGGCAGGTGGCCTTTTATGTCCAAAGGCTTTAGTGGGGCTCAGAGTAGGATTTAGAGTATCCTGAAAGATCCACATGTAGCCTTGGCCCTGTATGTGACCTGGGGCCCATGGAATCTCGACAGGTGATTCTGAGAGAGCCTTAGATTTGGGAGGATTCCTTTTAGAGGACTGTGAGATGTTGGACTCTTCAGTTCCTTTTTGCTCCCTGGATGTGAGGTTGGTAGTTTACAATGACACACCTTCATTCTGTGTCGTGGTTTGCTTGCGACTGTCCCTCTCTCCTCAGACACTTGGTACCCAGGTGGTGGTGCAGTTCTGCAGTCTGACAAACCTTTGGGGCTTGGGGACTTGATGGAAGATGTAGGGTACTGAGGGGTGGCTCTTGGGGTTATGTCTGGCTTCACTTCCAGCTGAGCTCTCTGCTTCCTGATCTGCTGAGATGCATGGAGACCCAGTGATGCTCTAGATTCTGCTGTGCTTCTCTGTCATGATGGACTGCCCCCATGGCACTACAAGTCAGAACAGCTCCTTCCTTCTTTAAGTTGCTTCTGGTCAAATATTTGGTTACAGTAGGAAGAAAAAATAATAATATACGCCAATGACATACCTCACCCAGACCCAATGCAATGGGCCATCTGACCATAAGCTGGAACTTCAAAGTGATGAGTCCCAAACTTCATGTAAGTGATCCTCTCAAGTATTTTGTTCAAGAGACAAAAGCTGACCAACTCAGAAAGGAACTGATGTCCTCCCTCATTAACTTTATCCTTTCATTTCAGAGTGGTCAGACATTCATACAAATGGGGCATTTACCCATTTTAACCATGGGGATCTGGATTTCTAAGGCCATGGAAAACAGGCAAATGGTAACATTGCTATCAGCCGTGTTGGGTGTTGGTAACAGTTTTGGGTGTTGGTGGCAGTGCTGGGTGCTGGTGACAGTGTCTGAGTGCTGGTGACAGTGTCTGGGTACTGGTGACAGTATCTTGGTGCTGGTGACAGTGTCTGGGTGCTGGCGATCTTGATGACCTTTCAGGTTGGTCACTGGCTGGGGTGAGGGATCTAAGGCAGCATGTTGTGCTGGCTGGCTCTGTAACTGGGCTGGGACAAGCAGGTAATGGGGATGCTAGTGAACACAGTATGCCTAACATACACAGGTGGTTAGTGAGGGGGCTGCAGTGGAGCTCACGCTGCTCTCCTACCTTTCATGCAGCTGGGCACACGCAGAAAGAAGAACTCAATCTGTCTTTATTTCTAGGATGGAGCACGGTGACATTCACATGACTGGGTTAATGTGTCCTAAAAGATTAGGGCTGTCAGGTACAAGACAGGGTGTTCAGTTCAATCAAGCAGAGGCACACTTACGCTGAAAATTTATGTGTGGTTTATCTGGAATTTGGGCTGACTTTTTTTTTCTTGCTCTAGCTGGTAGTTCTGTGGGAGATAGAGTTCTCTCTGGAGCCACTGAGCAAGCTGAGTCACAGCTATATAGACTTGTCGTGGGTCTCCATTGCCAGGCTGATCTCGGTTCTTTCTGGGAGTTCTCAGGAAGGCTACGGTGCATCCACAGCACTGCCAGATCTCAATCCGAAGCCAGAACAATTCAATCACCTTTTCACAGTCTCGATGCTTGCACTGGGTAGACAAAATATCGGGTTGCTTGGCAGAATGGCTTGCTTGTCCTTTGGAAGTCTGGCAACTTGCAGTCACGGCCTTGGAGTACCTCCTGTGCCGAGACAGTAACTTGACTTCACTCTCTGACCTATGATGACCCTGTGGACCCTCTACCTTCCTTTTCCAATGACTCCCAGACCATGCTACCAGAAGTTTCAAGGATTTGTCTGAACTCTGGACAGGCTTTGCATTGCGTTCATTTTTGGCCCGAGACTCACATGTACATACAGTTGTTTTACTTCAGTCTGCTGATAAAGTTCAGACTTCTGCAGACTTCTTTTCCTTAGATTCTGTTCTGCAGGAAGTCCAGCAAGAAAAATCAGACTTCTCCCAAGAGTGCAATGAACTGAAATAAATTCAGTGCTTGTTATAACATTGTGACTCTATTATGAGGATGGATGGGGGAAGAGGGGGAATGATTTCGAACAGCAGGAGGAGCCCCTATCAAACCTGAGCTTTTCTGAGAGGTACTTGCATTCATTGATTCATATGTTCATTCATTCATTCATTCATTCATTCATTTATTCATTCATTCATTCAACCAACTTTGCTGGTTCGCTGCGGCCTTGGCGAGAGAAGAGCTGCTTTAAATGCATTAGTGAGGACAGACTGCTTGGTCAGTCCCGGGCTGGCTCTGGCTTTTGTCACCTGTTAGTTGTATAATCTTGGCTAGTTTCTTCATGTCTCTGTACCTCGGTTTGTTTGTTCATCTGTTAAGAAGGGTTCATAACAGTTCCTACTTCGTAGGGGCGTTGAGAGCATTAAATGAGATTTCATGTAACTGCTTAGGAACAATGTCTGACATTTAGTGGGTACTTAGAAATGTTAGCTTTTCGGCTGGACACAGACCTGTGGGGAAGCTTTGATCTCAGAGAAGGTAGGATCACACCCTAAAGGTAAATTCAGACTCACAATTTGGCAGAGCTTGTTCTGAGGCCCCACCGAAGAGCTTTATCTGTGTCTCTTTAAGCTAATCATCTCATTTCTCTTGATTAGCTGTTGGTCTAGAAATGGCCCTGATCCCTGGGATAATGACACTAAGAATAGAAACTTTTTGGCTAGGATCTTTGAAAAAAATTCTTTTTGCTTTCCTGATAAAGAACAGGAAGGAAAAAGAGAAGGAAGAGAAAAAGAAAAAAAGCAACAAAAATGAGGAGAGGGAAAGAGAGAAGAGAGGGAGAGAGAGGGAGAAGAAAGAGAAGAAGGGAAGAGAGATTGAGAGAGGGCAGGAGGAGAAAGAGGGAGAGGGAGAGGGAGAGGAGAGGGGAGGGAGAGGGAGAGGGGGAGAGAGAGAGAGAGAGAGAGAGAGAGAGAGAGAGAGAGAGATCTCCTATAATAGATGATTCCTGAGTATACAGCAGCCATTTTGTCCTGGGCTCACAGCATAAGAACAAATGATGAAAGAAAAAAAAAGAAAGACACTTAGGTAGCTAAGGAAATGCTCGAAGGCTCTCATCCAATGGCCTGTCTTCAGAGTAAGTACATGATGGAAAAGAGATTGATATCTATTTTCTCAAGACACTACTGCTACATTTTCTAGCACCAGTGCTAAAATAGATTTTTAAAGTTGATTTAACCAAGTAAAGAAAAGAGGTACTTTGTGTGTATATGTGTGGCACAGTATGCCCCAGATCAGCTAAATGAACTAGTAAATTATGTGAGATGCTTCATACTCAGGGAAAAGGACTGATTTGAAAGCCAGGAAGTATCCTGGCAATATCAAGAGACCCAGCTTCATCTCTTTAAACCATATTTCTTGTCTGACCCTTCACTCCTGTCTGGTTCTCAGTCAGACCACTCTTCACAGGGTGGAGGAGTCCCCACTTTAGTCCAGAGCTGAGTCCAGTCTCTCTGGTACCCTCACAGTACCAGCTCTCTCCTCTCTGGCCCATTAGCTCCTCCCCTCCTGTGGCTGAATCCTGAACCTTGCTTATCCCTCCCTTTGCTGCTTCATGGGTGAGACAACAGCTGCTCATGGCTTGCACTTTTCTGGGCTGCAGAGGAATCTAAGCATCTTTGAGGTGGGCACACGCAGAGGATGTGCTAGAGGATTGTGTGCAGTGGAGGAGGGATAAGGGTGGAGCTGGGAATGAACTGGAGAGGCAATATGGCAGGCTCTCTCTCACAAGCATTTCAGTCACAGTATGACCAGCAGCTGAGACCAGAGTGCACTGGATGTGGGAGAGTCCTTGTTCTGCTGGGGCAGGCCAGTTTGAAATATTATTGACTGAAAAATCAAGAAACTTAGTCAAAAAATTTACAGTAATGAAAAAAGAGAAATCTCCCAAGAAGTAATCATAAGCATAATTAAAAACCAAACACACAGACCATGTAAGATGATGATGGTGATAATGATGGTGGTGGTGGTGGTGGTGGTGGTGGTGGTGATGATGATGATGATGATGATGATGGTGGTGGTGATGATGGTGATGATGGTGATGATGGTGATGATGATGATGATGGTGATGATGGTGGTGGTGATGATGATGATGATGGTGATGGTGATGATGATGATGATTGTCATTATTTTCAGGGCAAAGTCTTGCTGCCACGAATCATCTGGAACTCAGTATCCTTAGTCTTCCCAGTGCTGGAATTATAGTGTATGCCAACATCCATTGTAAGATCTATTCATTCGTTTTAAATTAAAGAGCTAACTCTGTGTCATGCAGTGGCCTAGGAGCATCTCTGGTACCAGCACATTCAATGATGTTGGTGGGAATCAGGCTCTGTCTGGCTCTGGGTTAGTCCGTGTCATTCGGACAATGGTCCCCAGGCTGGGCTTGCCCTGAATGACTCTATTCTATGGAATAATAGTTAGCTCCATGTTGAAGGCAAAGGCTGAGGAAGATGACTCCATAGTTTATTTATGCAAATGAGTAGCCACCCCCTGTCCAGCACAGACGTTGGCATGGAGTCACAGCTCACTCAGTCACATGGGTAGAGTTCTAATGTACTGGTACCTATGAAGGTCAGTTAAACCAGAGACCCATGGGAACAGTGCATATCAAAACCACATCTCAACCCACCCCATCCCAGGCCTGTACAATTGTCAAAGACCCCAGCCCAATAACTGATGTAACCCCTCGGCCTGGGTCATATAAAAACATGGCACCTCACACTGGCACCCACAGGCTTGTTTCAGAGCATCCTGTGCAGCCATCATGGGATTGGCAGGGGCCCTACAGGTGATGAAATTTGGACTTTATACTCGGGGGTTTCTGCACAGCATGATACCCTCTCTGATGCAACCCACTTTCTGGACCCAGCTCTGAGTCTCGAACCATCTTTGCAAGCATCAAAGCTCAGCCATTGAAGTCTGTTGCTGTCTTATCTACTTGTAGTGACACCTGCTCCTCCCTCAGGTCCCTTCGAGTCCAGTGGTTTCTTCAGTCTGTTCTTAGCCAGGCTGTAGCCTGTGTATGATGAGACATGCAGTGTCTAACCCATGTTAATATTAGTATCTAGGTTTGGAATGAAGAACCTGTGCTTGCCAATGGCCACCAGATGGTGAATTCAAAGCAATGATACAGACTTAGCTTGTGAGTTTACTGTGAGTTAATAACCTTGACATTGTGAAAAGGCACACATGTGTCATCTATGTTTCTGGTGTAGTATGCTCATGGCAAGTGTGAGCTCAACTCCATTTTGCAGATGAGGAAGGAGAGGTTTGGGAGATGGTTCACTTTCTTCAGCTATTAAGTGGTAAAGGCAGCATTTGGATTCAGGATACATAGTATGGGGGAAGACTAATGTATACTTCCTATTTGCCTTTTGTGGGATGGAACCCCCAAGCTAGTGCTTTCCCACTAAGCTTCAATATGGCCCAAAGATCCAGTTTTTAAATGAAACACCAAAAAGTATATTCAGTCCCCAGGGCTACTGAGAACTATGGCTACCAGAGACTGGAATAGAGAGTGAATGGAGCAATAATAGGGAAGATGAGTGGCCTCTTCCCCCTTCTATCTCTAGCCCAGTGCTGAATTTGGATCTAGCCTTTAGGCACAGCCTGAATCCTATTGCTGAGACAGAAGCTGTCAAAGTCCAAGTGGAGAAATGTCCTGTGACTGAAACAAATACGCAGCGGGGACAAGTGCTCATCAGAACAGTGACACAGTAGGAAGACATTCTAGAATAGAACTGTGTGTGAGGGAATGGAATCCAGACCACCTTTAAGAAGGATGTGAAAAATATCTACTTTGGCATTCAGGTGATCGTTGAGGTTGCTAAAGTCTATAAGGGTGTTCTTTGAGGTGCATGAGGTGGATTGTATCTGAAGCAGATTGCATGGAGGCCAGGTGCTGTGTGACTGCCTCATGGCACAACAATGATCTCTTTTAGGTCTCTGAGTGCAAGCTGTGGGAGCATGGACTATAACAGCTGGCAAGCTCAGACTAAGGGGACATGCTCTACAGAGTCACACTTTAAGGACTCTGCAGCCATTGCCTCCCACCCTCTGAGTTCCTTTGTCACTGACAATAGTCACCAGAGATTGTTATTTTCTTTATAAATTACCCCAGTCCCAGCTATTGCATTACAGTAATAGAAAAACGAACAGTGAGTTCTAGAATTCTCTAATATGGCTTAAACAATTCTCTCTCTCTCTCTCTCTCTCTCTCTCTCTCTCTCTCTCTCTTTTCTTCCTTCTCCCCTGAAACTTGCAGATAATTAACTACTAAAACTATCCAAATGTCATTTATCCAAAGTCTGTAGAAAGTTTAGCTGAAGTCTATTGAAACTCTTGCTGACAAATTTTCATAAATTTTTCCAAAAGGTTTTGAGATGACTTAACCAATTAGGGGCTTCTACATCTGCTAACATCTGAATGTTTAGTATTTAAAACAAAAAAGCATAAAACCATTGATTTCATCCTGACTTCAGAACTGAACAGTGTTGAACCTCGGATTGTCTATTCTTGTATACTTGATGGTTTCCCTCCTTCTTTTGATCTCTAACTCGGCTGAGTGGTTTTTCGTTGTATTCTTTTGTGAGCAGTCCTGCTATTTCTGTGGCTCACTTCATGGAGAAAGTTCATCAGTCACTCCTGGTTTGTGAAGCACGTCTAAAGCTCAGAAGTGATCTAGAAAGATCTGCTCTGGATAGATCTGCTTGTCATCAGAACAGGTCTAGATGAAGGCAGAAGTTTACACTCACGGTTTTATTTCCATTCCCATCTCTTCCAGGCTTGAGCTGAAAAATATTCTAGTTTGATAGTCCAGAGGCAGCAGAGTACTCTGGGAGAGACAGCGTACTGCTCTCTGCCCACATCTCTCTGCCAGATTTGGTCTCTGCTCACAGTCAGTATGGGGGCTACGTCTATTTTACACTGTTTTATTAATGAGAGTAGCTGTGTTAGAATCTTGTAGCTAGAAAAGTATATAGGATGTCAAGAATGTGTGGAACCTCATGGTCAAGGCTCTCCCCCTCTCTACATGTAAGGCATGGGAAAATCGAGGTCAGGTACTCTGAATGCAAACTTCTGAGGCCATGTTGAGAGTCAGACTGGACTCTGATTTTTTTACTCCTGGTACAGTTCTTCTTTCAGCTGCTGTGCTACCCTTACATTTGACCTAATAGATCCAGAAGCCACACAGATGGCCAGAGAAAGGGGAACCCAAGATCAGCCCTCCATAGCAGGGAGCCCATGCCTCTTGCTGTGTGTCTGTGGCCACAGAAGTAGCCAGGTCCAGTGTCTCATAAAGGAACTAACATCTCAAGCCTCCATCAGCCACACTTTCTGAATCCCCACAGAGAGCAGAGGACCTTGGAGGGCTTGCTTTATCTCCTCCATCTACTTGTGAAGTAATCCTGAACTTTCAGAGTATAACCAAGGGCTGGGATCCCTGCCAGTCCATATACACGCTGTCCATCTGTAAGGGATAGACCAGGATTCAGGCTAAATGGAGATTCCCTCTTTTGGCTGCTGTGCATTGTCTCCGACTGTGTATCTTAAAGTGGGATCCACATTCTTGGCAGGTCAGCTGTGAAACGTGTTTGACGTTGGTGGAAAAGGGCAGTTCTTGGATGCAGGATGTCTGCTGCTGTGTTTGCCCTCACTTCTGAGGAACCCAGTGGCAGAAGCCAAGTTTCTGAGAGTCTGTTTGGCTTGGTCTTTGACACTGACAGAGCAGGGGAGGGTGACTACAGGCTTTGAAAGGTCCTGTCTCTTTATGTTGTGGAGGCCCCTTCTAACCTGACTATATGTAAAGAGTGTGTTTACTGGGGACATTATTGTTCTGTTACAGGAAAGTGGCACAGGAAATGAAAGGCAAGCTATGCTTACCCTAGGGTTCCATTATAGGACAGCTGCAAATTAATGAAGGGATGGCTGTTTGCTTTCTTCTTGACTCTAAGGACCTAGCTTATTGATTTCCCCTACACATTTTATGTGGGGGAATCAAATCAGATGTTAGACTCATATCCTATGCTCCTGGCATTGAGTTCAAGCTACATCTAGACAGTCCCTCTGCCTTGGCTGCTTTTATGATTTCTTTCTTAAAAGGATTTATTTTTAATTATGCATATATGAATAAGTCTGTATGTGAGCACATGGAAGCTAGACTTCAGATTTCTAGAAAGTCGGAGTAATAAGGGATAGTGAGCCACCTGTGTGGGTGCTGTGGACTGAACTCTGGACCTCTGGAAGAGCCATCTCTCCAGTCCTGTAATGTTGTGATTCCTGATGATCCTTTGGAAGTTGTCTTTAAGGTCTATTCATAAGGTAAGTAGCTATCTTGGAGTAGAAGTCTCCAGAAAGCAGACATAAGCCCAGACCAATCCAGGGAAAGCAGATAGAGCAGTCCCCTGACATTGTCCATGTTGAGTAAGGTTTGTTCCTAGTCATTCCTGGGACCTTCTTAAATTATGTCTTCCTCCAGCCTTGGATAGACAGGTTGACTGCTGAGAGAACCACTACTGTGTTGAGAAACACCAAAGACAGGCAGAGGCTGAAAAGCCAACTTGCTAGGTGTGGGCAAACATGCCTGTAATCCCAGCAACTGGAGAGGCTAAAGGAGGGGGATGGTGAGTGGGAAGCAAGCCCAAGATGCACTAAAGATCTAACACACCTTCCCCAACCTAAACAAACCAAACAAAACCAAGGAAAGGGCAACTCATTTAGCAAAGTTTATGTAAAGTCAAGCGGGGGAAGAGAGAGGTGGTGACTAAGATGCTTCTCATGACAGGCATTTAATGTAGTCCTGACTAGTGAAATGCACTTGGGAGCTTTAACTCTATCCTCCTCCTGGGTCTAGGAGGTGTGTGTGTGTGTGTGTGTGTGTGTGTGTGTGTGTGTGTGTGTAGAATGTAAGGAAGAAGGAACTCTGATGAAGGAAGGAGGAAGAAGAGAAGGAAGGAAGGAAGGAAGGAAGGAAGGAAGGTTCACTGCTAAAGGAGGACATTGGAAAATCAGAGTGCAGTTTTAGTTGTGTGGATGCTGTCATCTGCTTTAAGAATAAGATGATGGGGGAGCCGTGCAGGTGACAGCTTATGTAACAGCATACTTATTCAACCAGTGTTTTAAAATTTTATAAGGGATGCTTTGTAAGCTTTCAAGGGAGAAAACATCGGGCAAAAGAAGGTGGAACAATTTTAAGGCCCAGGGGACAGTGAAGCTTCAACCAGCCTCTCTCAACAGCATGGTAACATGAACAAGAGCCAAAGAACAATAACACCAGTGCACATGCCAACATGGGTGGGGGAAATCTCACAGGGCTCTACCCTTACACAAAGGGCTACAGGAAATTAATGACTCCAGAGAGAAGGAGAATCAGTCTTTCCCAGGGATGAGCCCTTCAATTGGTTGTCCAAGATCAAGTGGTCAGCCCTAAGCACATAAACACATGCACACACACACACACACACACACACACACACACACACACATCACACATACACACACACACACACACACACAGAGAGAGAGAGAGAGGGCGTGAAAAGAAAAAACCCTTTAAAGTTAATATTCTTTTATATCTAGCCATATTTTCATACTTCCTATAGTTACTTATTCAAATCAAATGACTGAAAATTGGTATATTCTTATGCTTTAAAGTACAATGACTTAAGATATGTGTTTCATCTTGTAGAACAGTTTTCCTATCACTGACTTCTTGACCTAACATAGCAGAGATCTTGGCTTTTCTTTCCATGTCTTGGAAGAAAGCCACTTCTCTGTACAAGTTCTGTAAATTTGTCCTTTTTCTCATTTGCAAAATGAGACCCTGTCCCTGTGATGCTGAGAGGATTCAGGTGAGTAGCATTGGTACCCAGCACATACCTGGCACATCACAGATGTAAGTAAGTCTCCTTAGGTCTTTAGACATGGATGGCTACAAGGGAAGTGAAAGGTGTCAGCCCCAGTCTAAATGGCCTGTACTGTTGCTGGCCTCCATATTCTTTCGTGTTCTCTTTCAGTGACTGTAGCATCAGAATGGGTTGGCTTTAGAAAAGACCTTATTAATATCTTTAATAAATAAAGTTATCAGTAAAGATGCAGGCCCATAAATTTTATACTTCTAACCTCATCAAATACTTACTTGGAAAAACAATATATCCTTCTACTTATTCTGTGGTTTCTTGGCCTATCATTTCCTGGGGTTAGTGAGAAGGGACTTGTTATCATTTTGCAAACTACCCCTTTGTTTTGAATTTGAGAGAAGAGTTAGGGAAAAGCAAGAAGAATGACCATGGCAAAGAAGTAAGTTGTGGAGGGCTCCTCTCAGACACAGTAGGCATTCTTGAGTGTTCTTATCAGAAATGTGCACAATATTAACATGATCTTCAATATTTGTTGACATTCTCTACAACTCAGAAAGAACCTATAGATTCCACTTGTGTCCCTCTTGTGTGTTCCCATCCACTAGTCCTTAGAGGTCCATCAGCCCACTGTTGTCAACTCTACTACCTCTACCCCTATCTCCATCACCATCACTTCTGACACAACCATAGCTGTCTCTACCATCACTATCCCCGCACCACCGTTTCCATGACTACACACCACCATTTCCATGACTACTGCCTTTACACTATCATCTCCATGACAACTACCCCCACACCACCATCTCCATGACTACTGCCTTTAACTATGATCTCCATGACAACTACCCCCACACCACCATCTCCATGACCACTACCCCCACACCACCATCTCTATGACTACTACCTTTACACCATCATCTCCATGACAACTATCCCCACACCACTGTCTCCAATACCACTACCTGCACATCACCTCTATCACAGCCACCTTCACACCTCCACCATATCTACCATCTCTGTCTCTACCTCCAACTCCACTACCATGTCCACCACCATCTCTATTTCCTTTCACCATCACTTCCATCTCCACCACAACCTCTATCACCAACACCAACCACCTCCACTTACTCTCTATACCTGCTTCCATTTCTCTGGCCTTGACTTTCAAGCCAGTTTTGAGCTCTATGTCACCTGTCATGTGATCGGTGTCAAAACACTGCCTGTCTTGGAGGTGCTGACTAGCTCTTTGGAAAACCCTGTGTGGTCTCCTCATGGCTCAGTTCCCTGGCTCTTTATGAACACCTATTCTCCATTAGTTCTGTTAGGAAGTTCTTGCTGTTAGTAGACAACCCTCTTTATTGGGTCCTGGAAAAATGGCTCAGGCCCAGCTACATTCCACAGTGTCTACTTGACCCTGTGGGAAACTCTTGTATCCTGGTCATGCCACATAGTGGGCTGAGGCTACTCCATAAGTCCATCTGGGCTTCTGTTTCCTTCTGGTTCTTCTTCCTTTTGTCAGCAGGCCTGTGGGGACAAAGGCCTACCACTAAAGAACAGAATCCTCGGCCCTCACTGCAGAGTCCCCCATCATTATAGCAAGATTTTCACGGGTACCTGAATAAGTCACTTTTCATTGTTGTGATAAAATACCATGACCCAACATGGAGAGGAAAGGATTGATTTTAGCTCACGGTTAGTCTATAATGAAGAGAAGTTCATGACAGGAAATCAAGGCAGGAGCTGGAAGAAGTAACCACAGAAGAGAGTTGCTTAGTGGCTTGCTTGCCCGTAGCTGTGGGCATCAAGCTGTTCCTCATCTGGTGCCTGGCTCAGGGGGATTAGAATGGCAAGCTAGTGACCAGAAGTGTGACAGCCAGAGGAAAGAGGCAGTCAGGGATATGAACCCTGGCTTGGTTGTACGGATTTGAAAGAAGACAAGTCCTTTGCTGTATCTACGAATTACCTGATCCTGGAAGGGGCAATTCGAGGTCAGCACAGTCCCATATCCCAAAGCATCTGGAGCCAGACAATTGAAAGTATGCTAGGAAAGCCACTTTCCTCATCCCATAGTTAAGTGCCAAAGGAGGTCTCTAGTCGATTATGTTTAGAAGAAAGGCCATTTCTTGCCTCTTTTTCACAACTTTACATGCTGGCTGTCAGTTCTGCATAGATCTCAGCCAAAAGGCTGATGAAGAAATGATCTGGCTGTCAACTCTGAAACAACAGGAAATGTCCCATTCAACAGCCTGCTAGTGGTTAGAAATCAAAGTAACAGATGCTGGAATAGACTGGATTCTGTGCTTGTTCTCTCTCTCTCTCTCTTTCTCTTTCTCTCTCTCTCTCTCTCTTTCTCTCTCTCTCTGTGTGTGTGTGTGTGTGTGTTTTTGTGTGTGTGTGTGTGTGTGTGTGTGTGTGTGTGTGTGTGTGTGTGTGTGTGTGTGTGTGTGTGTGTGTGTGTGTGTGTGTGTGTGTGTGTGTGTGTGTGTGTGTGTGTGTGTGTATGCTTATGAAGGTCTATTTCAATTGTCTTCCTATGTTACTCTTTTTTTTTCAATTCAGACACAGTGTCTCTGTATAGCCCCAGCTTTTCTGGAATTCTATCTGTAGACCAGGCTAGCCTTGAACTCCCAAAGATCTGTCTGCCTTTGCCACCCGAGTGCTGGGAGTAAAGGTTTATACCACCACAGCCCTCTATCACTCTTACTTTTTGAGAATCTGTTTACTGAGCTTGTTGACTGAGCTACACTGGCTGACCAGCAAGTTTCAGGGGTCCTCCTGTTGCTACCTCTCCAGTGCTTGAGTAATGGGCCTGCACCTTTATGTCTGGGTTTTTCGCAGATTCTGAGGCTCAGAAGTGAGATTATGCCTATGCAGCAGTAAACACTTTACCCCCATTGCCCCAGCGCTGGAAGTGTACTTTTCACTGGGGCTTCTGTGCTGACTCTTTAGTGTAAGCAGTAGAATCTAGCTGCATGATCTGAGCAAACCCAGAATGTGTTGAGTGGAGTCAGAGAGGACGGCTCCTACTGCCATCCATCTCTCCCAGCATCCTTATTTTCTTTTGTCATTTCTCTTTGAAGACAGGGTCTTGTTATACAACCCAGGCTGGTTTTGAACTTGTGATCTTGCTCCCCCAGGCTCCTGAGTGCTTACAGGATCACAAGTCTGCACTCTCACATCTGGCTTTCCCCAGAAACTGGAGAGTCAGAGTCTAAGAAGGAAAACCTTCACATGGAAGTTTGAGGAAGGGGGTTTTGCCTGGCATCCTCATCAGGGTGTTTCCAAAGAGGGGCCAGAGTTATGGCTTAGTCCATAAGGAAGGTTGCTGCCAAGTCTGATGATCTGAGTTCCACCCTTTCACCTGCATGGTGGAAAGAGAGAAGCCACTCCTCGAGGTCGTCCTCTTATCTCTGACCATGTTAGCCATGTGCCATGGCATGTGTTCTCCTCACAGAATCAATTAACCAGTCAACCACTGATGTAGTAAAGTAAAGAGCTTTTCAAATGAAAAGGGCACAACAGTGCTGATACCAAAGGAAGAAATACAAAATGTGTGCAGGGCAAAAGTAACATATGTTCCCTCCAGGGAGATGAACGACCAGGAATATTCACTTCTAGCTTCACCAAAAGTCCTATTTGAGTGCCATCTCTGCTATTTATTGTTTGGGTCATGGTGGCCACATGTTCTTCTCATCTCACCTATAACACACAGGGAAGTGATACCCACCTTATCATGTTGTGGGGACCACTAACACAAAAGGGCTGGAAGAATGGCATCTCACTACTACTTATGCATATTAGTGCAAAGGGCAGTGTTCCTTCTGTTTCAGAGTCCCTGCCATCTCTTAGATAGCATGTGGCTTGCTTCATCCTTTCGAACATATGTGCTGACTCATTAGAAAAACATGGAAACTTTAGGGATCCCGTAAAAATGCAGTGTCCTCTAGCTTAAAACATGTCAGCTTTCACAGCCCTAAATGGAGCGGATCAGACACCGTCGTCAGTATTTGTATCATTAACTGTAAAGTACTGCAAAAAAATCCCCTTTATTTACCTATAGCCTCTATTTATCTTGAAACAGACTGTCACCGAGTCAAGAGGACTTCATGCTTCTCAGCATGCTAAATGCCAAACAGATCTTATCTGACCCATTGTTGCCCCTGTGCACAGCCCTGAGCCGCTCCAGAATCTGTGTTGACAATATCGAGACGTGTTCAGCTGATGTGCCAAAACCTTTTGAAAATCCCAGGCCTGGACTGTGCTAACAGCACCTTTTCAAGTTCTTGGAATTCAGGCACATCCTAAGAGGAGAGAGGCAGGCCTCCACCGTGTCTCCTTCTTTTGCAAGAAAGATGGATAGATGGGGGATCCGAGCCTTGGGCATTGCTAGGTATGGCCTTCATTAAGAGGTGGAAGATCATTGCTTGTTCTTGAGCTTGGTTCCCTAATGGGATATGGGCCTTTAAGTGGGGTCTTTGCTTGAGAGTCTAGGGACCTTGGAGCGAGCAAACAGATTGTGAGTATCAGGGTCGAACACATTCTCTGTTGCCTTTAAAAGACCTCCGAGGACAGTATGACTCTTTGTATTTATTTCATAGTGCAGTTTCTCCACGGGTAAGTAGATGAAGGATGCCACACCTCTCTAATGGACTGTGGGCATAAAATGCACATTAGGAACACGAAGTCTTTAGCAAGTCGGGGAGCAGATCGACAGAACATTGGTGCTACAGCCGAACAGCAGTACTGTGGGGAGAAGTGGCTTTGGTTCTAATTGCTGTTTTAGTCACAAGAGATATTTTCCAAGACCTCTCCTCTAGTCCCTGTGATTTCTTGGACTGCACATAATTATCAGCTATTCAAATAACCTTTTCCTGCTCACATATACACCTGTGGTACAATTTAGTATTTTAGATTGAACATAGCAAGAGACTGAAAATAGTAACAACTATAAAATAGAGCAATGATATAACAACATACTTAAGTTCCTTTAAATTTTATTTTAGATCCCCTTTTTTTTCTAGAATTCAGTATTATTAGACGGCAGTTGACTGTGGATAACTGAAATTGCTGAAAGTGGAAATCATGGGTTTAGGGGTGTTGTTCATGTTGCTGGGTGACAACATTTTATCAGTTCTTCAGGATTTGTGGGTTGAGAGATTAGGGAGGCTTTGTTTGGGGGATTCTTTGAACTCAAATGACATCTATTAGGTCATTCCAAAGTATCCAGTTGATGTCTTCTGCTCAAGATGGCCTCAGAGCCATGGCCTTTTGCAGAAACAGTTGGAAGCCTTGGTCCTCGGGGATGCTCCATGTGGGCTCTCCAGCAGGAAGTCAGCTTTCAACATGGCCACTCTAGAGTCCAAGACAAGAGCTTTGGGATGGTGTGAAGGAGTAAAAGAAGTTCTCCTCTTGGCAAAAGCAGTGCTACCCACAGTGATGCAGGGGTAGAGGATAGAGACCTACCTTGGTTGGAACATGTTTCTACCTCCAGTCTGCCAGAGGTGTCTCCTTCACCAGCAGACAACTTGGGGGCAGCTCCTGCTCCATGATGCTTAGGAAAGCACTGGCCTTGGGGCAGGCAGGGCCTGGCTATGCAATGGAGGCAGGACCCTAACCCAGAAGCTTGCTTATGGGACCTAGGGTCGAGATGATACCATCACTCACCTGCCCTGTGAAGGAGCAGGAGGCAACAAATGGTTGAAGCAGTGTTTGTTGGTTGGACTTGGGAAAATCATTGGATGATATAAGAACTCTGCTGGCCTGCAAAAGCTCTCCACACTGCTTGCATGGATTCTTTCCTTTTCCATTTTATATCAGCATACATTCCTACAAAGCTACAGATTTCATAAAGAAAGTCTCCCTCCATATACCATGCCTACATAGATATTGATGCTTAACGGGAGATGTGGGCAGTAGAACCTGAGATATTAACTATTGTTCCATCAATAGACATAAACCGAGGGCAGATTATGTTTGTGAAGAATTGATTATGACAAGATCTCATCCTTCAGCCTGATCTTCTCTTCAGAGCTCAGCCCTCAAAGTCAGCATCCCTCTGCGGCCTGGGGGTGCCATGTCCTAGTCCTACCTCCACATGATGTCCTCTGGGATTCAGTGATACCTTATGGACACCAGGCCCCTCTATGGAGGCCTCCCCAGAGCCCACTCTGCACTTCTCTGCCTGTTCTCACAGCTCTGTTAACCTGCAATATTGAGCCTCCTTTTGTAGAGAGGGAACTAAGGTTGGAAGATGGTAAATGAGTAGGCTCATATTTCTTCATCCTAGAGGACTCTCTGCTCTCTTCCCCTTCTGAAACCTTAAAAAGACAAGAAGTGGCTATCAAGTTATCCTATGCCCTGATTTGCCAAAACAGAGGGAGTTTGGTTTATGATTTACCGTCTTAGTTCCCTTAGTGGATCAATACCCTTCCTCTTTTGCCCTCTCTTTTCATCTCTCTGCTCACCTCACAATATAAGAAAAATAAGCCAATAGATGGTTTTGGATCCAGGACCTTGTTTTCCCTATTCAGCTCAAATTTCCAGGGATGTTCCCACACCAGGGCAAACCATGTTAATCATCTTCTCCCTAGGTATTGTTGAACTCTGGCAGTAGAACACAATGCTTTTCCCTGACAACTTTAGTTTTTAAAAGTGTATAAACTTTTCAAAGCTATGCATAGGTTTTTGTCTTCTAGGGGCATCTGGTTTTGAATCTTTGCCTGTATAAGCCTCTCCTTTCTGGGGCCTCATAGCTGCACTTTCTTATAGGCCGTCTTTTATTCTATGGGGCACAGCAGACCTGCCTTTGGAAGTGTGGGTTGAGTAGGAACTGCCTTTTCTGTGAAGGTATAGTCAATTGAAGTTCATAGAGTGATCATTCTTACTGTCCTTAAGAACTTCCTGAAATCAGTGCCTGACAATTTTAAAGCATTGGAAGACTCCCCAATCCCCAGGCCCCCTGCATTCTCCACCCAAGATCTACTAAAGACAATGGGAAATGACTGTATGTATGTAAAGACAGTCTTCAATTATTGTTGGAAAGCTGTGTTTTGCTATTCAGAAGCAGAAGCTCCTTGTTTTGTGTTTGCTGAGCTTATCTGGAGCAGACCGGGTTTGTTTAATGTGACCAGGTCATTTACCACTTGGTGGCAGTGTCCCCCAATGACAAGACTCCTAAGTAAATGCTACACTCTGATAAATGCTCCAACTGCAAACCAGAAGCTATTAAGTGTCAATGTCACCCCACATCTAGATTATTTTTTGTTGTGGAGATTCTTATATGTATACCAGTATGCCCTAATCTATATACCTAATATAATAATATACCCAATGTACCCTAATACCAAATTAATCACTTAGGGTGGGCCACTGCAATGGTGACATGTCTTGGTTAGCCTTTTCTTGTGAGCTAAAGAATAGAAATGTAAGATCCAGTAAACAAAGGGCAGCAAGTGTTAGGAGTGAGAAGAGCTACTCACATGTGACTAAGTAGATTTTCTTTCCCAATATGATCCATGACATCTGTGTGGGAGGAAGAGTTGTGAGATCAGGTATATTCAGCGTGGTATGGTTGCAGACAGAAGGAAGAGTTAGTTCCTTGTAAAAGGTTCTGTTCCTCCCAGAAGGCAATGCAAACATAATTCAGTTCTAGAAAATCCTAAGCCCATGAATCTAGGCTAATGAATCTAAACATTGTGTTTACCTATCACATGCTCCTTATCCATCCCCTGATTTGGACACCTCAGTTGACCCCCTAATGTAGCTTTTGTAACGGTGCTTCAGTTAGCACTGATATGCTGGTTTCTCTATGGTATGTGCACTTGGAGTCCTTTCGGCAAATACCAAGGCGTGGCCAGGCTGGGTCATAGACTCATAGACTTTCTCCTTGTTAGTTTGTTAGTTTGTTTGTTTGAGAAACCACTATACTGGCCAGCTGAGTTCCCACTCCCACCAGCAGTGGCTAAGGGTCCCCTGCTGTCTGCAGCCCGCATTGTTTGCTACTGCTCGTTTTCAATGGCCACCCCTCTGCCTGGAGAAGGTGGAATCTTAAGTTAGTTTTAACTTGCATTTCTCAGATGACTAGTGAGGCTGAGTATTTTTTCTTGACTAAGGACCATTCACATTTTCTCCTTTGAGAACTGTCCATTCATTTCATTAGCCCACTCATTGGCTGGAATGTTTGGTTCCTTGTTGCTTAATATTTTTAGTTCTTTGTGTAGTCTAGATTAATTCTCTGCTGAGAGGTGAGGCTAGCAAGAATTTTCTCCCATTCTGTAGGCTGACTCTTCCTGTGATTAACTGTTTCCTTTGCTGGTACAGAAATGTTCTGATTTCATGTGGTCTCAGTTGTCAATTGCCAGCATTTTCCCCCAAGTGACTGGACTCCTGTATCCTTTCTTTCTGGCATTTCAGATCCTGTAAGGTCTCTTGTTCTTCTGGAGCAGGTTTGGGTGCAGAGTACGATATAGGGTTTAGTCTTTCCTCAACATTTGAATGTGTTGTTTTCCCAGCATCATTTCTTGAAGAGGCCATTTTTTTTTTTGCTCTGTGTTTATTTTTTATTCTAGGAAAACTCAGGACCACAGAACACTATAAACATTCATCCCTGCTTGGGCATGATGGCAAATGCTTACATACAATCTCAGCACCCTGGAGACTAAGGATCTCTAATCCAGTCTTGGCTACATAATGAATTCTATATACCATTGTAAATTTCAATGTTCTTATACAACTTGGGTCCTGAAACCTTGACTAGGGGCAATAAGGGAATGAAGAAAGGACACACACACACACACACACACACACACACACACACACACACACACGGAGAGAGAGAGAGATGGAGACAGAGACAGAGAAGTTGGGGTCAGGTGGTCTGGGCTCTTAGACCTCCTGGATCTGGGCATTAGGTCCTAAACCCCAATCCTCTGCAAACAATTGAGCCATTGATAATATTGTAAAAGGCGGTCTGTGCTCAGCTGAGGCTGAACTCTGATAGGATAAAACAGGAAAGGTACTGAAATGTGAGCTCCTATGTTCTACTTGTGCAACTTCACTGATCTACATGATTATGTTTTGAATTTAAAGAAAAGCTGAATTATAGCAGAGTACACATATTGTAAACTGATGTAAACTGTATAATATAAAATTATGTATTATTAATTATATATTAACCATCATATTAATATATAACGACACATTATATAATGATATACTACTAATTTATTAATATATATTTATATTAATTATATACAATTATTAATATATTATATATAATGTAACCATAGACCTCCTTTTTGGTGCTATTTGTTTTGATTTCACTTTTAATTAGAACATATTAATTTTACATAGTGATTTTTTATGACATTTTCAAACATGCATACAATGATTTTTCATCATATTTACTCCCATTACTCTGTGCCTTAGGGTTACTATTTCTGTGATGAAATACCATGATCAAAAAGGCAAGATAGGGAGGAAAAGGTTCATTTGGCTTATACCTCCATATCACTGTTCAGCATCGAAGGAAATTAGGACAGGTCAAACAGGGCAGGAACCTGGAGGCAGGAGCTGATGCAGAAGTCATGGAGAGGTGCTGCTTACTGGCTTGCTCCCTATGGCTTGCTTATCCTACTTTCTTATAGTATTCAGGACTACCAGTCTAGGTATGTTACCATCCACAATGGGCTGGGATCTACTTTATTAATCACTAAGAAGGACTGAAGTCCTGAGGGCCAACAGAAAGAATGGAATCAGGCGACCTCAGGAGGTAGGAGGTTGGGAGGTCCCTCCAGAATGTACCAGAGACCTGGGAGGTGAGAGACTCTCAGGCCTCAAGGTGGGGGAGGGTTGATGAGACGCTCTACAGTGGGGAGAGGGAACTTGAAGAGCTCACCTCCTGCAGAAAGACAGGGCATCAAGTGAGGGATGGGGTTATTGTCCCACAGTTGAAACTCTAATCCATAATTGTTCCTGTCTGAAAGAAATACAGGGATGAAAATGAGAAGAGCCTGAGGAGAAGAAGGTCCAGCGACAGACCCAAAGTGGGGTACAGCTCAAGGGGAGATGCCAAGGTCTGACACCATTACTGAAGATACAGAATGCTCACTAAAAGGGGCCTAACATGACTGCCCTCCAAAAGACCCGACAAGCAGCTCCAAGAGTCAGGTACAGATATGTGCAACCAACCAATGAACAGAAGCTGCTGACCCCTGTGGTTGAATTATGGAAAAGCTGGTGGAAGCTGAGGAGGAGGGCAATGCTTCTCCTCCAATAAATAAACAATAGTGCAATAAAGATAATAAAAATAAACACTAGAATGTCTCTTCCTCCTCTAGCATGTATTAGCTCTGTCTAAATTGCCTGGGAGCTGTAGGATCCCATGAGCCCCACCCAGTCTGCGATAGGATGTGGCAGAACCTATTTGATTGGGTGACTCAGTTGCTATGAATGACTAGTGCTACATTGTGCTCACCCCTGGAGTTGGAGTTGGTGTTCCACATAATTTTCCTGTTCTCCTTCCTTCTTCCTGCTCCTATAATCTCTCCACCCTTTCTTCTAACATGTTCTCTGTGCCTTGGCGGTATGGATATACATGATCCGTGGTTGATAATCTCAATGACACTTATTCTCAGTGCTGTTGTGACAGGGCGAGAGAGCACACAGTTTCTTCCACCTTGCATTCTTTTCAAGGCCATCTCAAGCTTAGCTAGAATTTGATTTCCTTGGTGGAGAATCCCATGGGAAAGTTTATGCTAAGACACAGGATAAAAAAGCTAGTTTATTTTAGCTTCTGTTAAACTGCTTGCCTGTGCAAACCTCTCCCTGGAGAGGCTAAGTGAGATAATAGGATGTAGGTTTTACCTTTAAAAACCCTTGGTCTAAGCTTTAAGCCCAGCACTTGGGAAGCAGAGGCAGGCAGGTCTCTGAATTCAAGGTCAGCCTGGTCTACAAAATGAGCTCCGGGATAGCCAGGGTTACACAGAGAAACCCTGTCTCAAAAAAATCCAAATAAAACAATAACACAACAAAAACAAAGGCTGTTGGTGTAAATATTCCAGACTATACTTAGGTCAGAATATCTGAGTGTGGTCCCAGCCAGTTAGAATAACAACTTTCTATTGGGTATATATTAGGTCTGAGTGGCTATCTCTGAAGGGCTCCCCATAACACTATCAGCCATTGCAATTACTTCTGCCCACAAAGCTTCTCTGACTGAAGCTGACATAGCAATGATCTACGTGTGTAAACGGGCACATCGTGTCCATTTAAAAATGAAAGCAGTGTCTTCCACGACTAGGGCCTGTAACTTCCCCATAGGGAAGGTCTACAGTACTTGAAAAAGATTCCTGTCTGTAGAGTAGACCACAAATTCAACTCAAGGGCATTGGTTACCCCAGTAACAGCCCTGACATTATTGTAAAGTTGATGCAACTTGCCTGGTGTGTTGATAGTGCTGCCTAAAAGGCCAACAGCTGAATAAAACGGTTGATGGCAGTTCTCTCTCACCAGTCTGCAGATGACCATCTAGCAATATGAGACTAGACACCATCGAGGAAGTTTTCAGCCCCACTCGGTTTGACTTCTCAAAGTTCTGTGACCAGAGTATGTATAGTCGTCCGTAACATGGTCTTCTTGTTCTGGTGGGCAACCAACTGCAGGCTAATCACCTGATTAGTTTGGGGCAGCGAGTGAGGGGTAGAGAGGGAGTCCACTCTGGCACTGGGGTTTTTTATCTACTAGCTTCTGGCTCTGGGAAGGGTTTGTTACATCCATGCAGGGTAGCTATATTCGAACTACTAAAAATTTTTCAATATTCGTTTTTATTATTTTAATCATCTCTCTCTCTCTCTCTCTCTCTCTCTCTCTCTCTGTGTGTGTGTGTGTGTGTGTGTGTGTGTGTGCGCATGTGCGCACAAGTAAGTATGTGTGCAGGTGAGTGCAGGCTTTCTTAGTGGTCAGAGATGGATCAGATTTCCCTGAGCTGGCATTACAGCGTAACTGTAGTTGTGAACAATACAGATATGGGTTCTGAGAACCAAACTCAGGTCCCCTGAAAAACCAGTAAGTGCTCCTAACTTCTAAGCTATATCTTCCCCACTTTTACTTTTAAAAATAGCTTACCAAGTATTGGATTTCCTTAAATTTTGGTTGATCCTCTTTCCCTACTCTTTTCTTGCCTGTCCCCATGTCTACCCACTCTCCTGAACCTTTCTCTCCTCATATTTCTTCTTCCACTCTCATAGTTCCTGTTTTTTCCTGCTCCTCAACCATGGGTCCCTAAAACACACACACACACACACACACACACACACACACACACACACACACACACACACACTCCCAAAATGTACATACTACATTTTGGTTTTGGTTTTTCTGAAATGTGGCCTCATACTATAGCTTAGGTGGACTGAGAACTTCCTATGTAGCCTAGACTGGTAGTGAACTCATGGTAATTCTTCTGCCTCATAGCCTCCTTTCTGAGTACTGAGATAATAGGCATTAGCCATCATGCCAAAACATTTGCAAATATTTTTCTCAGTCTAAAATGTAAGTCTGAACCCTAAACACAGTTCCCATTTCCTTCTTCTCCTAGTCCCAAGCAAAGAGCCTCATTCTCCATTCTGCTTCTGTGTATTTAAGCACCATAGACTCTTCATTCTAGACAGGATCCTTCAATATGTGTACTGTGACTGGCTTATTTCACTTAGCATAATATCATCACGGTTCATCTATATCATAATGTTTGTCAAGACTGCCATCTCTAATAAGGCCAAATAATATTTCAATATTTAATTTCCTATACTATTGCTTATTAAATTGTTGATTTACACTTAAACTGGTTATACCTTTTAGGCCATACGCAGAATGATATTACCATATTCCACTGTCTTCCAATTGTTTGGTATGTATGTGTTCTCTCTATGGAAATATTACATAGGCAGGAAAAGAGAATTGCAGTCTCCTCATGAACATGAAAGGAAATCTCTTCTCAAGGGCTGGGGACTGGTCATTTTCTGCTGGAGTTCCTCTCACTGCTTCACCTGGAAAGTCTAGAAACCTCAGAGGATCCTCAGTGCTTCGTTCAATGACCCTTGCTTCAGGGGAGGGAGACTCAGCAATCATACTCTGTTTTGGGGTCTGCATCTGCTTGTTGCAGTCTTTGGGAGAATGAAGACTCTGTGACAATTGGAGGACATGAGGCCACTTTGAAGATTCTTCTGGACCTGGTGGCAGTGAGACCAACCCTCTATGATGAAATGGACCAAATGCAGCGAAACGAGGGTGTGGTAACGAAGCAGCCAGAAGACTCCCAGTCAACAACCTAGCAGATGGATGTGGTGATCTCCCCCAGCTCCCATCTCTTTTTAGTTTGAAACAGAATTTTACTATGTAGCCTAGACAGGCTTTAAACCTGTGATCTTCTTTTTACTTATCTTGTGCTTACCTACCAAAGCTTTTCCGAGAGTCTCTTGGACGCTCAGCAAAAGACATTTTAAAAGACGACTCCATCTTTTGTGACTTTTCTTATTTAGAAGTAATCACAATTATTACAATAGGACATGTAGAAGATAGCAGTTGCCACAGAAGGTCTGATTAATTCCAAGGTGATCAAATTCATGGTCTTATATCAAGCTGGCAGGAGCCTGAACTTAGATGCAATTCAGTAGGCTATCTGGAGGAGAACATATTTGCAGTGGACTCTGAGGAACGCCTCTCTGCATGGAGACACCTTTTCTCAAAGACTTTGATAAACTCTTAGTCAGGAAAAAGAAAAAATATCCCACTCTAAAACACTAACCATGCAGCCTCACTGTGGCTGCCACAGGATTAGAGAGTTGACATCAGGACCGAGACTCTTGGATTCATTTGCATTTAAGGGTCTGTCTTCCCAGCTGATTACAGTGTGTAGGTGTTAGCCAAGAACATCCTTGGAGAAACCTCACCGAATTGGCTTTTCTTCATTAGATTTGTACATCAAAGAACTTTCCTTGCACCTGGTTCTCATCTTTGAACAATAATTTATTAATCTTGAGGTGATTTGAGAAACAAAGGAGTGCTGCTCTAGCAACGATGCCCCCGGGAAGCTTGGGCAGTGGCTAACACAGCAGGGATCTGAGGACGGAGACAGACACACAGTGGGTGAAAGGCACAGTGGCTTCCTTGGAGAATGCACAATTAAACACCCGACAGAGATGAAAGGGAAGAAATCGTGATTAGCTTATTTGCATGACGCCTGATGGGAAAATTTAAATCAAAAAATAAGAATGTGGGGTTGAGGTTGTGGCTCAGTGGTAGTGGAACTTGTCTAGTGTATGTATAGCTCTGGGCTAATCCCTGTAACTCTACAAGGAAAAAATGAAAGAAACAGAGGGAGAAAGAGGGGGGGAGGGTGGAGAAAGAGATACTATATCCCAGAGCATTATGGCTTAAAAGTGAGTGTTCCCCATAGGCTCCTGTGTTTGGCTTGGGCTTCTGCTGGTCATGATGCTTTCAAAGGCTGTGGAACCTTTAGGAGGTGGAGCCATGCTGGAGGAAGGGAGTCATTGAAGTCAGACCTTGAAGCTAGATATCCTGGCTCTATTTCCTGTCCCTTCTCTGATGCCTGACAGCAAACAGGATGGTGATAAGCCACCATTTTGTTTCTGTGGCCATGGCTCTCCTGTTCTAATAACCTCTATGCCCTGGAACTGCAAGCCACAATAAACCCTTCTTCCCCTAAGTTGCTTCTTAGGGTGCTAGGGTGGCCAAATGGTCTAAGGTGCCTGATCCAAATTCAGCTTGTTCACAGCAAAAAAGAAAAGTAATTGGTGCACAGGGCTGGGAAGTTCTCATGTTCAAGACGAACTGGACAAAGATGGATGAAATGGAATAAAAATGACCCTCATAGAAATAAGCAATCTCTTGGGTCACATTTGTGTTTCTTGAAACTAAGAAAGTCCTTTATAAAGTCATGCAGAAGAACAGGAGCAATTGAAGCCTGTCCTGCTTAGGGAGGCTCTTTAGTCAACTGTTAAGAGGTTTATGGAAATCCTCAGGCTTGAGTTGATTGTGAAGTGAGGGAGGGGATGAGTATTTGTCTCTAAGTACACATTTGTCTTTACCATAGTCTCCCAGTGCTCAGCTCCATCCATCCATCCATCCATCCATCCATCCATCCATCCATCCATCCATCCATTCTGCCCATTCCTCAGTGGCAGGCAGGCAGGCAGGCAGGCAGGCAGGCAGGCAGGCAGGCAGGCAGGCAGGCAGTCTCCCAGGCTCTGGGGATGTAGATGGTAGTGTTCAGAACCTCTGCAGTAGCACAGTTGATGATAGGAAACCTCTACTCACATGGTTATAGGTAAGCACTTGTGGCTGAGCACAGAAGTATAGGTGTGCACTGTTGTATCACACAGGGAAGAATTTATTGCCCCAAGGCCCTGCCTCCTTTCTCTTTCTCTCTTCATTTCCTTTCCTAGGAGAGACACAGAGCACAAGACCCTCCTCTAACAAGAAAGACCTTCTCATATAGAGAACATGCTATTTCCTGTCTTTATGAGAAAAAATTCTTGGTGAAAAGTATCAGCAAAAAGATAAAATAATAATAATAATAACAACAACAACAACAATAATAATAATAGTAGTAGTAGTAATAGTAGTAGTAGTAGTAATAGTAGTATCATCAAATGTTGTATGGTATAGAAGGAGGGGGAAATAATTTTATTTCCTGGTGTAACTGAGGTGAACTTCATGTCTTACTTAAACAATAGGCATGCATTGTCATTAAGTCATGAAGTTTGTAAGTCCACGGTCAAGGTGTCAGCAGGAACTTGATCCCTCTGAAATTACCAGAGAGAGACATATCATAAGCATCTCTCCTGTTAGCTCTTGGGCTTGTGGTAAGATAACCTCAGAGTTCCAGTGGCAACCTCCCCACAGCTTCATGTCCTAATATCCTCCTTGTATAAGGATACTAGGTATCTTGGATGAGATTCCACTCAAAGAGCCACAGCTTAACCTGATCTTGTGAAAGCCTTATTACCAAATAAGGTAGTATTTGCAGGTATTGAGAGTTAGATCTTCAATAGCTTTACAGGGAGCATAACTCAAGCCATGCCAAAAGTAAAGTGGTAGGTGGGCTAATGTCTTATGGGGCAGTCAAAGGACAAAGGAGGCCCAGTGAAATACCAGTGAACCACAGATCTGAAGAAGTAAAACACTGGGTCACAGTGGGATATGGGAGAGAGTTTTCCACGAAGAGTGGGGATGTCTTGTGAACTTTCCAGGAGCAAGAGTGATGCCATAGTTTGGGGCTAGAATTCCACAGTGAGCAGAAATGGAGATGTGAAAATCTCCATGGATCCATGGGGTGGATCCATGAAACTGAGGAAGGAGAGGCAAGAGTTCATGCTCCAGTGCCCCAGCAGTTAGAGCTTGGGAAGGTGAAGCAGAACAAACAGGAGACTAAAACTCTGTTGCCTCTAGAGGAAGAGGAGAATCATCATACCATGTTTCAAGAAGGTCACAGCAAAGGGATTTTGGAGATGGGCAGGTCAATCCATGTTAAGGAAGACAGAGATGAAAATGACAGTGACATGGAGCAAAGTGAATATTGTGGTGACTTTGATAGGAGCACTTTGAAGGAATAAATGGCGGGGGAAACAGGCTGTAGAGTAGGTGGAAAATGCCTGCCTGGAGGAAAGATCGCCCAGCATCTCCAGCCCCATCAGAATGACTTGATCTAAATGTCAAGGGAGGGATGAGGTTTATTGTTTTGCAAATGGATGAGAATAAGAGTTTCATAGTTGATAGAGATGGTGGAGAATAGAGGGAAGGCTAACAACAGGAGAGTCAGTGGAATTGTTACAGTATTAGCTGGGAAGTTATGGGTCAAATATCTAATGGGAGGATTAGCTGAGGGGCACAGTGGATCCATGAAAATGGAGAAGGAGAGGCAAGAAGGATATCTAAAGTTCCCCTACAGAAAGCCCCTCTGATGTGTTAATAAGAGGATCTGGAAAGGTTCTCATGATTTCTACTTATTTCAGAAAAATATATAAAGCAAAGTTCCTAGTAGATATTAAAAGGGGTGTTTGATTATGAGGTAAAATCCATTAGGCATACGGAAAAAATAACTGGAGTAGGGTCTCAATGTAGGATGACTAAGAAGCTCCAGGCATCAGTTTAGAATTGATGGTCATGAGTTTTGAGTGACTATTGATGGGGTGATTTTTGCAGCCATCTTGGGTTGCACAGGTTCAAAGTCAGAGAGGGCAAAGAGTGTGATCATTAAGAGAGGGGAAGGAAGGGAATTGAGGAATATATACTTAACTAACTGTAAAGTGGGCTATGGAGTCTAAGCTTTGTGAGAGAAGAGAGAGGGCAGGGAAAGGCTGGAGAAGAGAGAGAAAGAGCTGATTGGCTGAGCATCTGTGACTGTGATGGAGAATATGCCAAGAAGTTAAGACACAGTCATGGTAGCCATTGAACACAGGCATCTGGGATTGTGGAGTAGTGTATGATGGTGGGTATTGATCAAGTGTAGGGCATGGCCATGCAGTGAGTGGCAGAAGGAAGACAGAAGAAAATATAAAGACCATGTAATTACAGGCAAAGAAGTTAGGGCCTGGGCTTTTGGAAGATCACTGACTATTAGAGTAAATAGAAAAAGTGCATTTTCAGAGAGAATTCAGAACCAAGCCCTTCAAAGACTAAGGGGGAAGCTGAGGTCTGTGGGTGACTGCAGGGAGACACTTGTGAAGATAGAAGAGTAAACTTTGTGGTTGAGGTGCTTGGGCAGGGATGGCGGTGGTTAGAATAGTGTAGGGGCCTAAGGAGTTAGGGGAAGAAAGCGTTCAATGCTCCAGAAAGAGTGACTGAGTTCTCAGCAGTGAGCCAGGTTTGAGCAGGACATGGTGATGGACCGAAGGCTCTGGATAGAGTCTCCTGCAGAGGGAGCTATGAACAAGGTGGCAGGGAGACAGGATGTGGTAGACAGTCTGGCTTCATCAGGGATGCAGGCCTCCATGGCCTCCATCGCAGACTAGGACTGTGAGGTTGCTGCATGCGCTGAACCATAAGACACGGGCTTCCGGAGGAGCAGATGGGTTTAACTTTTTGTCACCACTCTGCCTCTGTGTTTAGCATCCTTGAGGAGCTGGACTGCTGGGTTTCTAAGAGCCTCCTTTATGTCCTCTCCTGGCTGAGTTAGGCATGGCCAACTTCTTGCAGATATGACATGGAATAGTTTCAAGAAGGAAGAATGCCTTCGTTTTTGGTTTAAAATACTGTGGTTCATCGAAAAGAGACAAATGGGTAGATCAGGAGGTGCGCTCCCAGACACCTCATCTCAGCCTGGTGTTTAGTTAGGAGCCATCGTAACCTCACTTAAGCATGAAGTTCAGTTATCTCAATATATTCTAATTATCCAAACAAATTCCTGATTTTGCTTCTTTGTGCAAAGATAAAAGACCGTTTTCCCACAATGATAAACAAAAAGATTGTTTTCTTAGCTGACCGAAAAGTTAAACTGCTATTCGCAATGTTTTGTCTGAAGCCGACGACAGAAGCAGCTTTAGTTCTTACCATTTATAGCTATGGAAGAAAGGTAGGGCTTGGGGAAAGCATCTTTTGCAAAAGGTCTTCTTGACAGTTGTGACTTGAGGAGAACCGAGAGAAGCAGGGCCCGTTCCGTAGAAGGGTTGAATGCCTTTCCAGGGTTTTTGTTGCTGCTCTTGTTTAACTTTTAATGACTTCAGAGAAAGGAGGTGCAGCTTAATGCCAGGACAGCAAGAGAAGGGGGCAGTTCAGAAGGTGACTTTTGAACTGTATCTTGTGGTGTGAGAGTCACGTAGGTATTTGGAGAGCTAGGAAGAAAAAAATGTTTCACAAACTCTTAAAATAAGTCATAGGAGCTGGGGAGATGGTTCAGTGGTTAAGAGCATTGACTGCTCTTCCCAGAGCACCTGGGGTTGATTCTCAGCGCATGGTGGTTAACAACTATTTTTAACGCCAGGGTCCAACACTCTTCTGCACTTCATACATGAGATGTACAGACAAATATGGAGGCAAAATATCCACACACGTACTAATTGTGGTGGTTTGAATATGTTTGGCCTAGGGAATGGCACTATTAGGAGGTATGGCCTTGTTGGAGTAGGTGTGTGCTTGTTGGAGGATGCGTCTCACTGTGAGGGTGATCTTTGAGACCCTCCTCTAGCTGCCTGGAAGACAGTACTCTCTTGGCTCTCCTGGCTGCCTTTGTGCCAAGGTACAGAACTCTCAGCTTCTCTCCAGTACTATGTCTGCTGCCATGTTTCCTGCTATGATAATAATGAACTAAACCCAAGAACCTGTAACCAGGGCCCAATTAAATGTTTGCCTATAAAGAGTTGCCTTGGTTATGGTGTCTCTTCAAAGCAATGGAAACCCTAAGGCACAAATAACGGTTAAAAAAATCCTAGACGTATCTATGTATTTGTTAGTGGGGTGTTGGGGGGGCAGGAAAGGGGATGGATGGGGAGGGAAACACCCTTATAGAAGACGGGGAGGGGGATGGGATAGGGGGCTTATGTCCAGGAAACTGGGAAAGGGAATAATATTTGAAATGTAAATAAAAATGCAATAAAAATGCAGAAAAAAGGACAAAACAACAACAGCAGCAGCACCACCAACAACAAAGAAAAGAAAAGCATCATGGGTATGACTTTCCAATACAATTTCAGATCTACTTGACTTGGGCAAGATGTGCATTTCCAGAGAGGTGGAAGCCATGTGGTATGTGGGGAGCAGTAAGCAAGAGAGAATAGTGGGAGGAAAAGATAGACCAATATTTCAATTTTCACCCATAGGCAGAATCTAGACTTAGCAATATGTCCCCATGATCTCCATCTACTTCTGCTTACATCTAGAAGAGGCATGCAGGTAGAGGAGGGACTATTTGATGGAGGGGAGGCCAAGGGAGATCAATGGGGGTAAGTTTGGGCAAAGTGCAATATTTCTTTATGAAACTGTCTAGATCATATCAATCAACAGGGAGAATTATCTATTGGTATATACTCCCCCTCAGGGCATCTATTTTTTTTTTTTACACAAACATGAAAACCTGCTGGATAAATGATTGCAAATGCTGTTTCATAATCCTTGCTCAAGTTTAAAAAAAATTGTAGTCACAAAGTGACAGAAAATAAGGTGATTCTAAGTCAGAATGGGCGATGGAAGCTGATGCTACTGGCCCTTTGAGGCTCTGGGGTGGAGGATGCAGATTGAGCGCTCTAGGTTGAGAGGGGAGTGGGGCTTACACATTCCTGGAGCGAAATCTGGGCCTCCAGGTGCTGCTCTGGGGAAGTGTCATAGAACCAGGCTTTAGGGCAGAGAAATGTAAAGTCACCTGGAGACACTCAACCCCAGGCTGCTGCTACTCATTGATGCCATGTGCTTGGTGTGAGAAAAATAAGTAGGAATGGATACAGACAGGCAAGCTCTGGATCTGTAGTGTAGACCAGCCTGTGCACCCACCCCCACTGAAGCTGGATTCATAACCCAGAGCACATGGAGTATAAATGAATCTGCCTGTGAGAGGAGTCATACAATCACCAGGTAAAAATGTTCTCAGTGGCCATGTGAAAGAAAAATTAGTTTTTAACTATTATTATTAATTATTATTGTGTGTGTTTGTACATGCTCTCTGACACACATGCTAAGGCATGTGCACTCATCTATACATGCGTGTGTACATATATGCATATATGTGTTTGGTTCTCTTCTTCTGCCATGGGTTCAAGGGATCAACCTTTGATCACCAGACTTTGGAGGAAAGTGATTTTATCCACAGGTCATTTTGCTGGCCCAACATATATCACTTTTAAAGACTTTGGTCACCTCTACATGACATCCTCTAGTGTTATTTAAACATCCCTTCATGGTGCTGAGTTCCACATTTATACTCAGTTCTGGGCCTCTCCTCTGCATCCCACATGCTTCTCAGCTCCAGAATACCTTCAAAATGTCTTCACCAAGGAGTCTAATGCCCCTCCAAGCAAGTTGACAGTAATCTGTTCCTATGGTGATACCTAGGGACCTCAGACTCTTGCAGTTCAATCCCTGTTCAATACCTCCTCACTGAATGAGGGTGGTCTGTATGGTTGAAGATCCTGGAAGGAACATTTGAAAAGACTGTAGAAATTTTAGTTTGATGACAAAGACTTAAACTATAAAATGAATAATGGATAGAATTATCAAATAAATTAACCCAGGCAGAGGCAACCTGTCTCTATCAGATACTAATAAATCAAGAAGACAAATTTATAACATAGCCAGGAAACATATGTAGCCTTTGACCATAGGCATTAAGATTAAAAATCATTTTAGGAAGTAAAAAATCATTTCTGTGGTTTGAATATGAAAGTTCCCTGTGAGCTCACGAATGAGACCTTTGGCCCTTTGCTGGTGGCACTGGTTTTGGTGGAGTCTGGCTGGATGAAATGGTTTACTGGGGTACATGGCTCAGAAGTATACAGCTGGCATCCAGCCCCGTCCTATCTGTTACCTGCATGCTGTCATGTCATCGCACGAGTGACCATTTGCTTCTCATGTTCCTGCTGTCCCAGTGTTCTGTCTAAGGTGCGTGATGCAAAGTGACCATGCATAGAAATCTCTGAAACCATGAGCCAACCTTTAGCTTGTCTGTGTCAGACAGTCTGTCACAGATCAGCCATCAGAAAGCTGATCAACACCATCTACAATCTCGTAAATGACACACAGGGTTGAAGAAGAAATCATATTGGAACTCATGGACCATTGAGCAGCATGTAAGGATCACAGCAGTACACGGGAGAAGAAAGCCAGCAGAGCAGAAAAGAGCATGGGATGCTGAAAACTGAGGCATCATCGGTCATGTGACTAATAGAGGACCTTGGCTCCTGGTATTTTATATTTTGTGTGACTTCTCCACATTGGGTGAGAGTGCTCTGTATAGTTGCTGAGCTTGGAAGAAGTCTTCAAAAAGTACTAGTGCTCTGTGCTCCTCTCACCACACGCCCTCCTGTTCTGTAGGGATGGATCAGGTGCTAAGGGTGTTAAAGCCAGATCAGAGATGGAGGGCAGGAATGTGTCTTCTCACTCACAGAGTCTGCATTATGGAGGCAGAGAACAGGGAGAAAAGACCGACTTGCGAGAGATGCAGATGTGGTGTGTCAGGAGTCATCTAGGCAGTGGAAAGCAGGCAAAGGTTGTCAGAGAAGAGACTGGTGACCTAAGAGAGCCTGTGGAGCACAACGAAGAAGACCCAGGGAAAGACTGGTGGGGGAGAGAGAACAAGGCAGGAGGCCAGCTGACTGAGGGAGTGAAACCATTGACAAGTCAGAACCACCACTCTTAAATTTTTTTTCTGTGAGTTTTCTGATGGGGAGGGAGGGAAAGGCCATAGCCAGAGCCCAGGATAACATCTTGAGATGGATCATCAAGAGACTGTCACTCATAGGGAGGTGAGAAATAACATGGTTATCCCCGGTGGTCTGTTAGAGAAGTGTAAGTTATCGGTTTAAACTATGTGCTGGGAGCTTGAGCACAGTAGCGAAGGAGCCAGCCCTCTCTGCTGAAGCTCAACGGTCTTGTTGAGGAGGAACAAGTGATTTCTGCCCTCTGAATACTGTTGTCTTATGTTGTCTCACTCTGGTCTACTGAAAGAATCTCTCTCTCTCTGTCTCTCTGTCTCTCTGTCTCTCTGTCTCTCTGTCTCTCTGTCTCTCTGTCTCTCTGTCTCTCTGTCTCTCTGTCTCTCTCTCTCTCTCTCTCTGTTAGTACAATGATGAGCTCCTGCTGTTCCCCACCTCCCTTATCTGCAGGAAACCACACTTCATTACTTCTGGGAGGTGCCTGAGGCACTGTAGTACTAAACTCTCATTAGCAGTACTCTGACACTGAAGCCCTGGAGCTGATAATCAAGGGGGTAGCTATGTGACTAGCAGGTGGGTAACCCACACAGGGAAGACACTTTGGACAAAGGGATGTTGCACATTCCTGGAGGGATTGTCCAGTCAGAGGAGAATGGTAGGAGATTTCAACATGCTGATTCATTGAAAGCTTATGAACTGTTTATATGTGGAATTTTCCTTTGGTGTCTTGGGCCACAACTGACTGTGAGGGAGTGAAATCATTGACAAGTCAGAACCACCACTCTTAGATTTTCTTCTGTGAGTTTTCGGATGGGGAGGGAGGGAAGGGTCAAAGCCAGAGCTCAGTATAACACCTAGAGCTGGCCACGTAATGTCTGCTCTGTCCTTCTTTCCCTGACACTACTGGATCTTCCTTCTGCTCAGGTCCTTCAAGAAGCAGTTTTTACATTTACAGATGAAAGCTGCACAGAATGGACCACAGAACAGGGGAAAATCTGAGGAAAAAAGTCCAATAAATAGAATAGAATTAAATTACAGTTGTTCTCCCATCAATAATGTCTCCCATGCCTTCCCATCCCTTCAGTGGACTCTGACACCAACAGGAGATAGTCATTTCTCTCCAGGCCTGGACATGTTCTCTGTGGCCCCAGAAGGAGTCCTGTCCCCATCCTCAGACACCACCTTTGATCAAAGTTCATTTCTGAAACTCAGACGACTTGCCTGTGCAGTTTTACAGGTACGAGTTTCCCCATGGGCTTCCAAACCCTTTGTCTCACAAGTGCGTTTGTTCCTTGAAGACTTTTGGCTGCCCTATAAGCCTTGGGCCGAGAATGAACAGTTCATTCTGGTTATCAAAGCTTTGTCTAAATAAACTGGGACCTCACTAGATCCCACTTGGCTATGGAGCTAGGTGTATGGACAGTCCATCTTGGAGGCAATCCAGAGTGGAGATGGTTATTGAAACATACAGAAAACAGACCTCCTTATTAGGAAGCTTCACGTAGGAGGAGGCCCCCCAGCACAGGCTTTGTAAAAAGCATGACAGAGCTGCTCTGGAGTATTGGAGCCAAAGAGGAGTCTCTCTGTCCTCAACCAAAGACCCAGCCTGGTTTTTATAGGCCAGACATAAATCTGAGAAAGTGTTTATAAAATAGACCGGGCCTATCTGGAAGGCTTAAGAAACAACTTTTATAGGTTAATTCCTAGGAAATCAATTTGAAGCTATTTAGAGACATTGCTTTCGTGGAGAATGGGATTCTTCTCACCCTGTCCAGCTGGGACATGTGGTTCATTCAATAAGACAGCGTCCTTACATGTAGGTTCTTCGTATTCATTTGGAGGGGTGTATTCTGAGTCCACTATGAAAGGCTTTGAGGATACCTTAAATATAAGTGTCTGTGGACCACAGACCTTTATATCTTGGGACAGCATTTTTGAGTTTGTGCTCTGACAAGTGATTCCAGCCCCCAGTGGGAACACTTGAGGTGTTGGTGGACCTAACCCACAGAGGCTTTGTCTGGCAAACACTGAAGCAGATTCTACCCAGCCTGTCAATCTTACATGAGACAAGGATTGTGCCCTGAGCAGTGCACTTTCTTCCTTCAGCCAATATCACCATGTGTAAGAACCATGTTTGATCCCTTGAGATATAAAACTCATATGGTCAATAGTTTCATCCTGTAGAGGACTCCTTTATAAGGGAAGGAAAGAGGCATTGTAGGAGTCGTCATACAGGACATAAGGGGCGATTATAGTGAGAGAAACAATGAAATGCCTTCTGCCAGGGTCTAGATATTTAGAAAGAAAGTAGTGTATTTAGGAGGAGGTAGTGCGACAAGAGGGAATAACCCAATGGCAATTATCATGACACTTTGTATTTAAAAGTAATTTTGGTGATAAGTAAAAATTTTGTGAGTAGGACTAAAGAGTCACTGTATTGTAATGGGAATTCCCCTGACATGAAAGGATACGCTAAGCCAGAGGATAAATTACAGTAAAGAAAGAAAAATCACTATCACTGGAGAGATGGATTGAAGCAAAATTCTTTGACCTTAAAGGAGGCTCGGAATGAACAATGTTTGATAGTCAGTGCTGGACATAAGTGATAGATATTAAGCACCTGACTGAGAGAAGGTGGCTAGTCAGGGCAATAATAACAAAGAAACAGGGCAGAGGTTTATAAAAAAAGAGAATAGCAATTAATGTGCCAAGTGCTTCTAAGAGAAAGAAGAATCGGTGAGAATTCTTGGTCATGTATGTGAGGACTGATATGGGTGTTTTGACGGATAGTCTGAGGGTAGAGAATAAAGATAGGGAGGATGTGTCTGGGTAAAACAGGTCTGTAAGATTGATTAGAACTAGAAGAGAAACCCATAATAGCAACAGAAGTCACGGATTTGTTTTTGAGAATTGGAAACAATGTGGTGATGTGAACGAGAATGGCCTTTATAGCCTCCATATAGTTAGTGGACTGTTTGGGAAGGATTAGGGGGTGTGGCCTTGTTGAAGGAGGTGTGTCACTAGTGATGAATTTTGAGGTTTTAAAAGCCCATACTAGATCCAGTCTCGCTTCCTCTCTTCCTGCTGCCCATGGATCAGGGTATAAAGCTCTTAGCTACTTTTGTAGCATCATGTCTGTTTTCTTCCCTTATGATGATCATGAACTAACACTCTAAAACTCTAGCAAGCCGGTAGTTAAATGTTTTCTGTAATAAGAACCACCTTGCTCATGGTGTTGCTTCACAGCAATAGAACTGTAACTAAGACAGAAACCTTGAGGGAAGATGAAGCTCCTGACATGTTGCTGCTTTGAGCATTTTGTAGAATCCCAGACCTTCCAGGTAATGTTAATCTTCTGCCTCCATCAGGAATGTAGCATCTAGAAATAAATCTTCATGGAATCTAGCCCAGACATGGGAATTTTCGGAGATTGACAGATTGAAAAGGCAGCCAGTGGGTACTCTCACAGCTTTGAGCTCTTATAGCCTCCAAGGACTCTGAAGTTGGCAGCTGTGACATCAGACATATTTTATAAGCACATGTGGGTAGGGCAGAGAGACCATTGAGTTATCTCAGATATACATGTCAGAGCCAAGAAGAATAAATAGAAGTGTTGCCTCCCCGTTTTCAAATATTTGATAAGTGGACCATGTCTACCTGGAATGCTTAAAAATTCTTAACATGACTTTCAGTTTTGTAGAATTAAAACTACCCCCATCCTTTACCTAATTGTTTTTGTCTAAATTTTCAAAAAGCTGGGGCCTTGTGGGAAATTTAATACACATGTTTACAGTGCCTTTGGACTCTACTCCTCTCGAATTTGTGTTTGGAGCAACGCAAGTTGCTTTGCTGCTGGAGAAGCCTTTTAAGGTTCAGGACTTTGAGAACCAGACAGTTATTTTGCCAGATATGTCAAAAAACACATAGCAAAAATTTTCAAGAAATTCAAGCTTAAGAGTCTGGTTAGTCATTGAATGTAGTGAACTCTGGGTCCTTGTGGGTGTTTTCAGCAGTGGCCATGTGAGCTGGCAGCATAAGTGCAGAGCGTGGCTTTCTGAGGAATAAAGAGGAATTCATGTCTCCAGAACTGCCACCCTAGTGCTCCAGGTGCCCAGAGACAGAGTGTCTGGAAACTTCAGCCCATGCTCACACTCATGCTCCACCCATGCTCACACTCCCTGGTAGGTAAGCCCTAGTGATTTTCAGAGCTTCTGATGACCAGGTCATTGGCACCATACAGAACCTGCTGGATCAACCCTAGCTAGTTCAACCAATTTATTATATAGATGGAACTCAAAATCATCAAATGCCTTGCTCATATGCTTTGTCTTTAAGTGGATACCACACCTTATTATTTTAAAGTATTTTCAATAATTCTTTGAGGAGTTCATGGAATGTTCTTTGATCATCTCTCAGCTCTGTTCAGATTCACCAGTTCTCTGCTTGTCCCTCCATGTCCTTTTCCCTTGACCCCCAGAAGCCAACACATGTCTACCACTCCTCAGTTGGGGGTGGGCACTTGAGGACTCTACTTCCTTCATGCTAAAATGTTTGACTGGCTTGATCTTGTGCAGGTCTTATGCAGGTAACCACAACTGCTGCGAGTTACTGAGTACAACAGTCTTGGGTCCTGTCATCCCCTAAAGATACCATTTTAGTCTTACTGTCCTCCTTTTATTGAAAGTTCTTGATCTCTCTCTCTCTCTCTCTCTCTCTCTCTCTCTCTCTCTCTCTCTCTCTCTGTAAGCGCACACTTGAGTATGCCTGATATAGATTTTCCTTGTGTGTGAGCACTCCAGTGACACTCTCTGGACTTGAACTAGTTGTGAGTTTCCATATTACTCAACACCCACTGCACAAAAATACTTCTTTGATGTGATCTGGGATGTAGAAGATTAGAAGTTTTAGACTATGTCCATGTAGCAGAATAATCATAATCGTAGTAGGTTCACTCCTGAGATATGTGAGTTTCTCAAGCTAAGGGTTCTTGGATATGTGTATAGTACCAGGTATATGTTTGATGCTGTGGATTGGGACTTAAATCCAATCCTACCGTATCTTTATAGCAATGAGAAGAATCAATGATGGGATGATGGGATCCAAGTTCATTACATTGGGACCAGGGGCCAGACATGGGTAATGGGGTGGCACTAGACTCTGGTGAGTTGCAAGAGAAGGATCACATTTTCCCCACTTGAAATGTCCCCTTTGAGGGCCTCTATTTTATAGATTAGCTGTCTCTTCAGTCTATACGGAGGAAGGATTTTCTGAAGAAATTCTTAAGCTTTGACCCCAGAAGCACTGTTCCTGTGGAAGGGTGGGACCCTCTAATGTGTAGGACTCTTCCTACACTAGAAATCAATGCAGATCCTGGGGCTAAGCTGGTGGCTGTTTGAGCAGATGCCTTTTCTGCTCCCGGGACACACATTTTCCTTTCCAGAGCACTAATTGCTTGCTGTTCCATGAGTCAATGAACGATCATTCTAAGTATGTTGGATTGGCTCCCTCACTGCAGGGGGAACTCTATTGACCTTGGATGCAAACTTTGGCCCAGAACAACTACACTTCATTATTTAGTTTAGTTGTTTTAAAAAAGAGAGAGAGAGAGAAGGAAAAAAAGAAAAAACGTGGGAAAGAGATACATATCAGCAAAGGTCTTGACCTTGGTGCTGCGGGGAAAGCAGTGGTGAAATTTATGAAGGGTTTTTTTTGTTTATTTTTATTTATTTATTTTTTTAAATCAGGCTAAGGTCAGTAGAACATATTCACACACATGCCATTTAAAATTGGGTATGTTTGTTTTATAAGTGATTATAAACCAGTTACTATACGTTCATTATGGAAAACTTGAAAAATGGCAAAATTATAAAGGATAAAAATAAATCATTTATAACCCCACTATTTTAGGAAAGATCTTTTACTATTAACGTTTGAGAGTTTACAGTCCTTTTCAGTGTAGGTAGATGCACCTTAAAAGATTAAAAAACATACGTTTTATAGGTTACAAATGGATTTGTTCTTTTCTTTGTAAACATTGAAAGAGAAAAGGATGTTTCTTGTTTATCTAAGGCCAATGCTGCGTGTCTTGGTCTATTTTGGTTACGGTTATGAAATACACGAGACTGGCTAACTTATTTTAAAAAGATGTTTATATAGCTCGCCGTTCTCAAGATTAAAGAGAATCCTGGGCATGAGGCCTGACCTGAGGTGTGGTTGATATCCCAGTGAGACTTCATTGGAGAAAACAAATCCTACATTTGCCAATAGGCATTGACGGCAGATAGCTTCTTCGTCAGAGGCGAGAGTCTATCGGCTCTTTCCTCTCAGTATTGGGTCACATTCTGTCTGTGCATCACACCTCCATCTCAGTGGTCAGTGCCTGGTATGAGATCCCAAGTATCCGTGGCAACAAAAGCAGCTGTGCTCTGCCGTTTCTCCTACTTCCTCCTTCAGTCCTTCTGCCTGTCTGTCCTCTTACTAACGTAGCCCTGTATTTCTCTACCTTATGCTTCTGTTCTCGGGCAGCTTCTCATTTCTTATGTTTTTGGCCTGCTGTGAACCTCACACTTTGTCACTCCCTGGTGACCTCTTTCTACATACCACCGTGTGGCATTTTCCCAGTTCAAACTATTTAGGGAGAGAATCTGATTTATTCCATCCATAAATCTTATTTTTATTTGAGCACATCTTTGCACAAGGACTTTACCATATAATGCAAGCCAGTTGGCTCGCTTCCTTCTCCAGCCAGTTTGGGTGGGATCAGACGAGGAAATTCAGGTAGCATTTAGAGAATAATGTGGAAGCCATGAAACACCACTCCGGATCCTGCAGCTCTTGAACAGATTTATCAGGAGCTTCATGAACTTTTGGGTCATTTAAATAAGAACCTGCAGTACATACCTGAAAGAGAGCACACACACACACACACACACACACACACACACACACACACACACACAGACACACAGACACACACACACACACATACATGTGTGAGTACATGCCTTACAAACTGACCCCACTTTTCACTGTTGTAGTTTGAGTGTCTAGTTTACCTGTTTTTCTAGAATCTGTTTGGTGCTGATGGACCGCAGTCTGTTTTATGGTCTTGCCAATGTTTCATCTCAGAAAGCAGCTATTATTGGGCATCTTTTGGTGTCTGCATTGGGAAGAGTCTATAGCCAGTAAGAGTCATATAGTGGCAGTTTTGTCCAATGATCGAGGCCATACATTTGTAAACCAGTCAAAATGTTGCAAAGCCTATTATAGGATTATTTAGTCTTATAGTAAAGGACGCTTATTATTATCTTTTTAAATCTATGTCTTTAGACCATGTGGATGTGTTTGTTTGTTTGTTTGTTTGTTTGTTATTTTTGAAATGAGGTCACATTCTCAGCCCTGCCTGACCTGGAACTCACTATGTGTTCAGGCTGGGTTCAAACTCATGGCCTTCCTTCTACTTCAGCCTCCAGGGTGCTGGGCTTCTAGGTGTGCACCATCATTTGGCTGAAATTTATTTGCTGTAGAGTATGAGGAAGGACTTTTCCCTTCAGCTTTTAAAATGTAACCTGTTGCTCAAGAACTGTTTATTTGTTAACCTGTTTCCCCTTTACTGCTTGCAACTTGGGATCTCTTTTCTCCATTCTCAGAAGCAGTTGACTGTGGGCATCAACAATGATTCTGAAACCATAGCAACATGACATTTTTGTGTCACATCAAGATATCAGAAGTGTTACAATTAAGGAAATGAGATACTAAGTTATCACACATACTTGGCTATTTATGGGATTTTTCCTTCTCCCATCCTATCTTTTAGAGTATATTATTTCAGTAATTGTGAGTTAAAATTTTATGTGGTTGACTGGTACTCTTTTCATTAAAATATCTTGCTTTAATCTTGACCACTCTATGTGATTTTCAGAATAACCCTATCTTCCTCACATTATAATCTTCAAAGGATTCCATTAAATTCACCCTATTATTTTACTATTTTATTTCATTTTGAGGTAGAGTTTTATATGAGATGAGGATGGCCCCAACACAGGGCTGAAGATGGTGTTAACTTTTGACCTTTGCCACTGCCTCTTGAGTGTTGGGATTATAGGCAGGTGCTGCTCAGCCATTTATGTGAGGCTGGGATTTCACCCAAGGTTTTGCATCATAAGCAAGTCCAACCTGTTTTCTCAACAGCTATAATTTTGGAAGAATTTATGTACTTGTAATATCAAGTAATTTTTTTGCTTTATTTTGAGACAGGGTTTCTCTATGAAGCCTTGGCTGGCCTGAAACTCAGTATGTAGACCAGGCTGACTATGAACTCACAGAGATCCTCCAGCCTTTGCCTTCCCAGTGCTGGGATGAAAGGTGTGTGACACCCCACCCATTGTAAATCACAATATCAAGTATTTTTATCTTTAGGATAATTACTAACTTCATATTTTAAAATGTGTCTTATAAAGTAATAGAATTTATTATAGTATTCTCATTTATTTTCGGGGTGTGTGTGCACCTGCTTGTCCAGAGGTCAGAGTTCAGAGGTCAAAGGTCAGAGGTCAACCATCAGAAGCTCGTTCTCTTCTTCCATCACATGAGTTCTGTGGATGAACTCAGGTTGTCATGTTTGGCAGGAATCCCCTTTACCTGTTGAGCCATCTCGCTGACCCCACAGTAGCATTCCTATACATATTTATTCTTGTTGACCCTCCACTGCTCACCTATACGAACTAAAAGTTAGGGTCCATATGAGGCGAACATTTACTATTTGTCTTTCTGAGTCTAGGTTATTTACTTAATGTAGTAATCCTCAGTTCTGTACATTGCTCTCTGAGGGCTGGGGATGTAGCTCAGTGTTCCTATTATTGCTTAACTCCTTGATCATGATTTTTTTTTGGTGGGGGAGGGTGCTGGTTTTCTTTAGTTATTTGCGTGTGTTTAACTGGGATGTTGAGGATGCTGCCTAACCAGCAGGAGTGCTTCTGGCACTTGGCCATTTACTGAGACATGTTGTCATGATTTTGAGGAAAGATACTCATTTCCCTAAAAGTTTTAATCAGGGCTGAATTTTGAAAAACTGTTTAATAGTCATTTGCACCTGTCAAGGACCCCCTGTTTTCCTGTTTTGAATTTGAAGGATAGACTGTGAAGAATGCAAACCGTGCTCTAATTCCCATCTCTCCAGTTTGCTTTGCGGATTATATTTGCCGGTGATTAACGGCCATTAGTGTGATTTCTTTCTCACTTTTTTCTCTTCTCAGGTTTCCCTTTTAAATACTCTCTAGTATGGCTTGTCGCCAAGAATCTCAGTTTACAACATATTATTTTATTTTTTTATTATGTTGTTTCACTTTTACATATCCTTGTGATCCCCTCCTATCCTCTTCCATCTACAATGAAAATCACTTGAGCAGTTTTAGAATTTGTGTAACTCTTTGCAACACTGGGGACCGAACCCAGGGCTTCCAAGCACGTGGGCGAGCATTTTGCCATTGTGCTGGATGGATGCAGCCTTTCTTCAGCATTCCAACCATGACTGTGCAATTTTAAGAGTGTGTCATTGTGTACTGCAGTCTGTCTCCTGAAGGTCTCCTTACATGCTTGCTGGATGACCTAAGCCATGTGAGTGACAAGATGAGTCACACTGCTGGGTCTCTTCGAGTGATCATACATTGAGTTTCTCCAGCTCTTTGTATTTTGTTTCAAGGGTATGCTAGCTTCACCCCCACACACTTTTAGATATTTCACTTTTTTGTTTAATATTTTGGGAAGCTATAATCTGTAAAGAATATCAACTTATTGACAGTTTGAAATTTTTCATCCATAAGACCATTTATGTTTGGTGCTATAGAAGTGTTAAAACTCACACACACACATACATGATGGAAACATAAATACGCAAACCTACACATACCCATATGTAGATGCATACATGATACATATGCACATGCACACATATACATAAACATTCACACACATGATGGCATACATATGTACATGCATAGATTTACTCACATGAATACACATATGCATATACACATATTCATATACCACACAGACACATATATGCAGACACATATATGCATGCACACATGCAAGCATAAATACATATACATACGCATATGTTCATGCACAGATATATACATGCATGCACACATACAGATGTACACATAGACATACACATATGCATACATACACATATACACTCACATATGCACACATACATACATACACATATGCACACACACACACATACATCTCTCTTCTACCATCAGTGACTTTTTGTTTTCACCTCTTATGGTGAAATTTACTAAAAACTTTTTGAGACTTTTATAGATGAGTACTATGTTGGGATTTTTATTTCTTTTTTTTTTTTGTTTTGTCTCAATCATCATAAAGAAAGTTAGACATTGCTAGTGACTCAGAACTCTCAGAACTCCCTTGTTATAAAGTCCTTGGGTATTGCACGAAGTCAGAGAACACGAGAATGATCTGCATTACTTCTACACCTCAGAAAACATATGGTTTCATTGATGGGTGGACAGGAGATCTTACACTAATATTCCACAACACTTGAAAAGAATATACAACTAGGCATAAGGGTTGGCACTTGAAATCCCAGCACTCAGGAGACTGAGGCAGGAGAATTGTACATTTGATGGCAGCCTGAACACTCTCACAAATAATTACAGCCTAACAAACTCCACAGAAAGACCACACACTTCCTGAGTGTCAATGAGGTTTGCATTATATACTCAGTCAAACAGAAGAACATCCTGCAAGCCCCACTAGCCCTTCACTCTGTCTCCCTCTGTCAGTGTATGCATTGGTCTATGCAGAGCACCACAGCCTATGTCTGTTGTTACAGTGACTGCTGTGGATTGGTTGGTTTCTTCAGGTATCCCAGCCATTTCTTTCTAGCTCAATCTCATTAGTAGAGTGGAGAAGCCCTGCCTCATGTTTCTTTGCTGTATTGTATAAGATGTGCGGAGGAGGTATGTCCTGAACAGAACATAGATAGCTTTATCATACTGCCTGGTTTGCCTGTGTCTTCAGTGTCCTGCCATTCCTCCAGTAGCATCAGGTTTGGGGATGTCTGGGACTTAGGATTTTTAGATTAGTGATGCTCGACATGTGCAATCCTTTTTTCGTAAGCGCTAGTGACTGGTACACGCATACCTGCTGATTTCTGCATTCATATATGCCATCAGGACATTCTATTAAGCGCCCATATTCTTATCACTATTCCATGTGTGTGTGTGCGTGTGTGTGTATGTGCTTGCGTACGCATGTATAAATACAAACATGCATAAAAATATATTATATCTTATTTAATTGGCCAGATTTTTATAACAAACTTAAATAATAAAATGTCTTTTCCTGGTTTTAATAGCAAATCAGCCAGTGTTTGACTCTCAGGATATGACTCATTTGTTTAGCCCGAATGTCTTTGCCTTTTTAAGAAGAACATTCTCTGTGTCTTTATTCTTTTCATTCGGAACAGCTATAGCATTTTAACAAGTGTCTCGGTGACTACTAAGGTTACCACATGCCTAGTTACGATGTAGTTTGTTAATGGACTTCTTAATATGAAAGTTTTTGTGCATTCCTGGGATGGATTTGGTTGATTATAATGGATGGTCATTTAGTACACAATTTCATTCAGTTGTCTTATATTTTATTGAGCACTTTGGGATTTGTGCTCATAATTCATTAGTTCAACCACGGTGTTTGTGTAGCTGCTATCTTTGTGAGTGTGGTATTAGGATTATTCACATAGTAAATACTTTAAATGTTCTTTCTTTCCTTTTTTTTCTTTGTTTTTTCTTTTTTCTTTCTTTCTTTCTTTCTTTCTTCTTCTTCTTCTTCTTCTTCTTCTTCTTCTTCTTCTTCTTCTTCTTCTTCTTCTTCTCTTCCTCTTCTTCTTCCTCTTCCTCCTCCTCCTCCTCTTCATCCTCCTCCTCCTTCTTCTTCTTTTACTGTTTGGAGACAGTTTATACTGCACAGAGATTATCTGTTCTTTAAAAGTTTGAAATAATAATAAAACTCTGGGCAAGCCTTCCTCAGAAGGTGATATTTCAGCAACTTCCCAGTTTCTATATACACTTCTTGAGTCAGCGTGGGAGCCTAGTCTAGCTTTGGGCCTGGAGTCAGCTCAGGTGTGAGTCCATCCATGATGGAAGTCACCACCCCCCCTTCCCGAGGAACATCCCCGAATTCCCTTCTAGAGTCAAGCGTTTAAAGCTTGAGTTAAAGCTCTACATTTGATGCTTATTAATTCCTAGGGTAGAGCGTTGGCTTGTCTCCATTTGTATATCTAGTCATTAGTGTTGACTTGTATGTAGAATCTGATCTGGGATCAGTTTTCGTGTAATAAACAGCAAAAAATGAGGCTGGTTGTGAGTAGGACAGACCTTGATCCCTTTTCATTGCAACTGGCTGGGATTCACCAACCAGAGTTTACGAATTGTAAACAGCCAAATAGACTTAGGCTGGTATTTTCTCAATAATCCTCCTGCTGTTTATAGAGTCGGCACAGGGATACTCTGGCTGCCATTATTACTACCCTTAAGTGCCTGGGTGCAGTAGTATCTTGACCCTGTTATAGCAAAGTAGCACAGGCTGGGTGCTGTAAAACAACTGATGTTTACTGCTTAGACTTTAGGAAGTTGAAAGTAGAGATCAAAGAGCCAGACAGTTGTGGGCTGAGGGTTGTCATGGCGATTGTCCTGGTTAGGTTGTTTTTTCTTTTGTGTGTGTGTGTGTGTGTGTGTGTGTGTGTGTGTGTGTGCTGTTTTTGCTTGATTTTTGGTATTTTTGTCAGCTTTATACAACCAAGAGTCATGTGGAAAGAGGGTATCTCAATTGAGGGATTTCCCAGTTTCCCAGATCACAGCCCATGGTCCATGTGTGTCGGGGCTTGTCTTGATTATTGATTGACATGGGTGGTACCATCCCTCAAAACGTGGTCCTGTGCTGTATCTGAAAGCTGGAGCCACGGGGAGTTAGCAAATAATCTGGCTTCCTTCATGTTTTAGATTCGGACTGCTATGGAGTTCCTACCATAGCTTCCCTTGGTTATGGACTATTACCAAGAACTGCTAACTGAAATTAACTCTTTCCTTCCTTGAGCCTCTTTTGGTCATGGTGTTTTCATAGCACCATGAAGGCAAACTAGAATAGAAACTGTGTTTTTTACCTAACTTTTGGTTAATTGCTGACCATCTTTGGTATTCCTCATCTTACAAACATATCTCTTGGTATCTTATTCCGTCATCTGTCTTCTTGTTGAACCCACACAGTTTTAAATTTTTTAGTGTTAATTTATTAGTATTTTTGTTGGTGTGTATGTGTACATATGTGTATGTATGTGTATACATGTGTGTACAAATGTATATGTGCGTATGTACATGTGTGTGTATATGTATGTGTGTACATGTGTGTGTGTATGTTCATATGTAGGTGCACATGTATACAACATGCATGTGAAGGTCTGAGGATAATTTTTGGGAGTCATCCACTTCTACTGTGGGTCCTGGGGATTGTGCTTGTGCAATAAGCACTTTTACCCGTGGACCCATCCCACCACATCCAGAGCTTTTTGGGATAAGGATATCCTCCATATTGGATTAGAACTAACCCTGATGACCTAACTTTAACTCAGTCACCTCTGGAAGAATAAATTTACAGATCAGGTCCTTGCTGCGCTCCACCCTCAGCACTAGCAATGCTGCCCAGGGAGGACAGTCAGGTGGCCTTTGTTCTGGTTGCAGTTGATGGCACTCCATTGTTCCATGCTGCAAACGTGAGCAGTGAAGCCATCGTTGCCTTTCTTACCTACTTCATCACCCATCTGAAGTGTGAGGTAGTGCTCTGGAGTTCTGCTACCAAATTGTCCCAACCTTTCCCATATTAAGCTTCTAGAACAATTTGTATTGAGTGGAGGATACAGGGTACATGAGGTTCTTCGAACCAAACATGAGGGCAACCTCAAGGCTGTGTCTCTTGTTTTTCTTTTCCTTTTAATTCTTCCCTGTATGAGGACCAGCAGGATGCCCCCTATGTAGCATCTCTTACAGTTCCCCTGCTTTTGGTGTGCTGGTTGTCTCAGGCCACAGCTCTTGGGCAGCACGGTTCACATAGACTCTAAAGGCACACTTCCTCCATGGATGGCTGGCCATGGGCTGAGTGCTTACACTGATGGACTCTGTGTCAGTCTCTCAGCAATACCTGCTGCCTCTGTTGCTCACAACTTTATCTCCTGAAGGCTGGAGGCTTATAAAATAGCTATTTTGTCCAAGAGTCATATTTGAACCTCGCATTTCATTGGCTCCTCTTGCTAGCGAAATAATGTGACATTTTGAGTTTGGGATCTTCAAGTCGAGTTTACATTTGGGGCTTTTACTAATTTTATCAAGGTCTTACTGGGATGTTTGTCAGTTTCCAGAGTGCTCTGATATGACCTCATCTTAATCTCACCATGAGTTGCCTCTTCTGCTCATTTTTCATGGCAATAACTCACAGAAGTTACTGGAGGCATGGGGTGTTGGGGTGGGGGGTGACTTGGCCAGAGCCATACAGATAGCAAGGGAGCCAAGACTACAGCTCAGGTTTGCTGACTCTCTGCCCAGCTCCTTCCATGAGGTCATTCTGCTCTGAACCTCTCCTGGTCCAACCGAGTTTCATGGCACACTCAAGAAATCAGACCACGACTACCTCCTCCCCCACAGCCTTCCCGAAGTCAATGGAAGATACCTCTGACAGTCTTCTGTCACCTTGCTCCATCTCTTTAAATCAGGAATTGGCAACCTACCGGCTGACTCCCTGCCTCAGTATGAATGCCCCCCCCCCCGTGTGTGTGTGTGTGTGTGTGTGTGTGTGTGTGTGTGTGTGTGACATTTAAAGAGTTATAAAAGAAAAAAATGAGAGTATTTTGACAGTGAGGTATCTAGCTCTAAATAAAACGGAAAAACAACAACATAAAACTCAACAATTTACTATCCAGCCTTTTCCAGAAAATGCATCCCAGCCCCAACTAGCTATGGAAACCTCCCATCATATTCCTTTGAACAGAACACACTTGGTATAGTCTAGATCTTCCACTAGCTCAGGTTCAAAATTTAATCCCCGCTGTGGTGGAATTAAGAGGGGCCATTTCATAAAGCTATTAAGTCACGAGGGTTCAGCTCTTAGGAATGAATTGGTGCCTTATATAGTGGTTCTCAACTCCTTTGGCCACCCTCTATCTCTGAAAATACTTATATTATGATTCATAATAGGAGCAAAATTACAGCTATTAAGTAGCAGCAAAAATAATTTTACAGTTCCTGGGTCACCACAACATGAGGAACTGTATCAAAGGGTCGTGGCATTAGGGAAAGTTGAAAAACCACTGTCTTATAAGAAGGCTGAGGGTCTCCCTTAGTTCCTTTCCCCATCTCCCTGCCATGTGGGAGGACCAGCAGCAAGGCACAGAGAGGACAGCCCTTGACACACACAGAGTTTGCTGGATCCTTGAACTTCCCAGATCCCAGAACTGTAAGATATGAAATGCCTCCTTCTGTCATAGCAGCACAAATACACTAAAGATCTCTACTGAATTTCATGATTTCTGTGGTCAATTTAGTTATGTAAACCAGACCTCTTGTAATTGCTTTGGAATATCCAAAGCTCCCTCTTGTCATCACTGACCCTACCCCCACTCCAACTTTGAGCAATTGCCAAGTAGGAATAACATGGAATTAGCTTACCTGTTACAGTCTGGAAAGAAACAAAAGACCTAGCACCCCACAGGCGAACACTCCAGATGGACAGTGAGTGCTGGACCCAACAATTCCTAGGTATACTGTAATAATAAGAGAAAGACCTGGGAACTCAGTGATAAGCTCACGGGGGCAGAAAGTGTGTCTTTCTTGTTTCTCGTTGTCCTCAGCATTTAGTACAGGTGTCGGAAAATTATTTATTGGCTAATGAATGTGATCTAAATTACCCAATAGAAATTTGAAGAAGGAACTGGGTTCCTGCTGAGATCTGAAAAGCGATGAGCTCAACTAAGAGAAATGAAGCGGAAGACCCACTCTGGGTGAGAATGGGAATTAGCTGGGGCAGCCCAGGGTATATTTTCTTAGTGCTGCCTACCGTTGGATGAACAGCAGTGCATGCTCGCTTCTGTTGTGGCGGTCTTCTGGTTCAGGCCCAGCTGTGGAGAGATTCCAGCCCTTCACACATATCAGGCAAGCCCTCTGATGCTGAGCCACATCCCCACTCTGGTGCGGTCATGTTTGGGTCTAGCAAACAAACAAACAAAAACAGAGCAAATCTAGCTAAGGGGTCTCAGCTTCTCTACCTCGTGCCCGGCCTGCATCGATTGGCAAAGTACCTGCCTCCTACATGGCAGGATAAGTCTATTCATAGCACCAAGATCAGAGAGCTGTGGAAGTGGGTTAGAGGATTGGAGTGACCTTCAGGCTCCCACTAAGTATCCAACCCAGAGTTCACAATCTGCAGCCTATAGGCCATGTTTGCATATGTATCTCACACTGTAGGTAAGGTGGACAGCTAGGACGAGATGACACTTGTGCCTTGCACACAGTCTGCACTGTTTTGTTCTCTGACCCCTGTACCAACATGTACTACCAATATACGAGAGAGAGAGAGAGAGAGAGAGAGAGAGAGAGAGAGAGAGAGAGAGAGAGAGAACAAAAAGAGGAGATATTTACTTTGGCTCATATGGAAATTTCTGTAGTTGGTTCGTTGGCTCTGCTGCTTCTGACCTGTGACCCTGTGATGAGACAGGGCATTATGGTTGGAGACTGTTGTAGAAGAAGCTGCTCCCTTCATGACAGTCAGGAGATAAGAGAGGAGAATTGGGATATCATTATTTCATTATCTTTTTAGGGTATCCTTAGTGAACTAAAACATTTTCCTAGACCCCATTAAAGGATGTACCACCATTTTCAAGGAAGTAAGATGAGGACCAAGCCTTTCAGCCCTGGGACTATGGGCAGCACTTCAGACCCCAGCGGTACCTGCATTTGTATGTATCTGTGTATCTGTATCTACCAGTATCTCTCTGTATCGGTATCTATCCGATCTATTATCTCTCTGTATCTCTATTTGTATCTGTATCTATCTTTGTATCTGTTTCTGTCTGTATACTTCTGTATCCATATCTCTATCTGTATCTACCAGTGTCTATCTGTATCTCTCTGTTTCAGTATCTATCTGATCTATTATCTGTCTGTATCTATCTCTGTATCTGTATCTATCAGTATACTTCTGTATCTGTATCCGTCTCTGTATCTATCAGTGTCTATCTGTATCTGGATTTCTGTGTATCTGTAACTAACTGTAGCTTTAACTGTATCTCTCTGAAGGTATCATCTGAAAAAAATACAGCAGTTTTGAAATCTGAATCCTCCTGGCACACTTTCAGCTTTCCAAACTTTACCAATACTTTGACAGCTAGGTAGTGTCTTATGTCATTTTCCGGTTGCCCACTAGTTGCCTTTTAAAAAGAAGATTTTTAGGTCACAGCACACAGTTTAAACGATTGACGACTTGAAGGAATATACAGAGAAAGACAGGTAGACACTGAGTGTTACCAGGTATTCCTGTTACTCACTGCTCAGTGACAGGTACTGGTCAGCGGACACCTTCATTTATCCTCTTTCCTACCTTATTTTTGTCAAAAGCCTCCTCTATGCATATTAATAATTCTGGGGCCCCCACATACCATGCAGTGAAATTTTTTTCAGTTGCAATATTTCAGCGTAAGTCAAAGTGTTTTGTGAGATGGTGAACAGCAGGGATTTTTTTTTTTTGAGTGAAATAAATACAAAGCCAATATCCTGTAGAAGTTGATTCTTTCCATCCATACTACAGGCAAGTTTTACTTTTTGAATCCCTTCTTCCCTTCATCTTAATTCCCTGTTTCCTTTCCATATGGGGATTCTTACTCCAGTTTCTAAAATAAATATATGTAACAGCATTTGAGCAGACGGGGGGGGGGACAGAATTTGATACTACCTGGGAGTGAGGTTAATCCCACTAATCATCAGTTGCAGCTGCATTTGCACATCTGCATGGCAATTGAGGATGTCACCTGGGGACACAGGCTCTAGAGACTGGTCCTATTGAGGTTTAGAGATGTGTGGACACAAGACAACTGATATGGACCCCAAACGAAGCCAGGAAGCAACGCCATGACTGTGTGAAAAAATGACAACCACAATGTCCAGAAGGAGATCACTCCTACCCCAGTCTCCAATCTCAGTTGCATGTGGATGCTAACTGTTCTGGACATAATCAATAACTGATTCCAGAACCCCCCACTGCTTTTGCTTCAGTCAAATGGTCCAATATTCTTGTGATCCTCTACTGTTGTCTTTGCCAAGTAATGTAGTTCACTGTGGGTGATCACAAAGCCTAGTGGAGTGATGTGCTCACAGCGACATTGGGATGCACAGCTAACTTTCTGCACTTGTCATGGATCCCGTTGCTTACGAGCCTGTCTTCCTCGGAGTCTGCAGAGGCAGCCATGCTCCATCATTGCTCGTCTACATAGCCATCTCTCCCCCAGTGAGTCTCTTTTGCTGCCATTGCTCTTCTGCAATCAAGGTCCTCAGGTATATTATAATTATATGTGGTATTTGTAGTTTATTCTTTCCCTGGGACAAGCATGAAGATGCATGCATACTGGCGTGTGGGGGGTGGGGGGGCGAGTGTAAAAGTTGAATAATAAGACTCCTACAAGTGTTCTTCTCACCAAGTCGTAAAAGTCCCAGATTAATAAAATGAACCAAAGTATTGCAGTCAGTCATTTCAGTATATTTTCAGGTGTAAAGGCTTACTCTGTATCTAACCTCTTTTCTATTTAAATGCATGCATTTTTCCTAGTTTTTAGCAAGGTTTTACTACAATAAACAGCCCTATGCATTTTATTTCATTAGCTATACTATTAAAATAATTTTGTTTTGGTCTTGCGGGGTAGGAATGGATATGAGTGAAGGCAAAACTCATGAATTGTATTACTTTAGCTTATTATTTTACAAGAAGTCTAAAATAAGTCAGAAATCAATTTTTCCATTCATTTGTCAACCTTTCTCACAATCAGATGAACAATTTGCCATTAAGAGCTGGTGGCTCCTTTGTCCATTAATTCATCAATCCATCATTTATTCATGCATCATCCATTCTTCAGCTGAACATCTTCATTTTCAAAAATTATAGTGGATACTAAGAGTCCATAGTGGAGGGCATAATGCGGTTGAAAATCGTGTCGATTGATTATAACTGTCGACTTGACACAGCCACAGTCATCTGAGTTAAGCCTCAATGAGGCATTATCTAGATCAGATTGCCCTATGGACCAAATCGTCCTGTTTGTTAATTGATATGGAAGATCCAGCCCATTGCAGGTGGCATCACTCCCTAGGCTGCCTGAATTGTGTAAGAGTGAAGAAACCTAGCAAGTGAGTAGGCAGCATGGGCACATCCATTTCTCTCTGCTCTTGACTGTGGCTGTGATGTGATCAGCTCTCTTAGCTTCTGCTTCAGTGAGTTCCCCAAAATGAGGAGTGCTTCACTGTGACCTGGAACAGGTTCTTTAAATTCCTCCCTCTCTTATGCTACCTTTTATCACAGCGTTTTTCACAGCCGCAGAGGTGAATGTAGAGCAAGCATTAAGCCATACATAGGACTAGACGCTAATGGCTGTGACTGACCAAAGGTTGAATGAAACACCAGAACTGGGTCCTTGTTCAGCCTGCGCTGGCTTTTGCCCACCTTAGGACTATGAGGATGTTGGCTCACTATTCTAGTCCTCAGTTTCCTCATTGGCGATAAACAGAACCAACTTGGATTATAACTAAAACATCACAGAACTACACAACTCACCCCATGATTATCTTTCTTTGCTCTATGCGGTTTAAAGACAGCCCAACATCTCAAAGCTGGTATATTTTATTTAAAAAAAAGTACTTAATTTGGAGTAACAGAGGGAAGACCTTTTAACATATTGTCTAAGTGCCAGTTCTATAAGATAACATTGGTTGAGGCTGAGTGATGATTGCGTGCTTCAGAGAAGCCCTTCTAGTCAACCCAGTTGTCATCATTTCTTAAAGCTTTCCTTAGTAGGATGTCCACCATCAGTCAGCACTGTACAGGGCAATTCACTCTTCCTTTGGTAAACAGTCACATCACTTGTAAGTGTGTCAAAAATGGGACCATAAAAAAAAACAAACTAGAGGTCCACATGACACACACAGAAAAGGGAAGCAATTGTTCTATCAATGGATAGGCTCAGTAAGGAATATTCTAGATGTTTTCTGTGCCAAAAGATGCTCTCTGCCTCAAACTATACCTGGCATCCCAGGAATGAGGTCCAGCAGGGGCTATTGCCGAGTCTGACTGGCAACTGGTCCCTCCCTCATCGTGTGGGCCCTGTCACTGCCTGTTAGACACAGTGCATCAGGCTGCACCAGAGGAGAGCATGTTTGGAGCCAGCTCTGCCCAGGAAAAAAAAAAAAGAAAAAGAAAAAGAAAAAACGACAGCAGGCGAGCAGACCCCGCTATTCAGGGAAACATCTTTGTTCCTGCAAAGTCCGTCAGCAAGCTCAGGGCCTCTCATTTCTATATGGCTTTTGGCACAGCGTTTTCATCAAAAGAAGAAAAAGAAAACACCAAAAAGGCTTCAAACTCTAAACAAAATGAGCTGGCAGCGAAAGGCAAAGTTAAGTCATCCCACTACTATGCCAGTCTTGGAACCACATCTGTCCTGCAGGGTAGTCGGCAGGAGCTGAGATACAAGGAAGAAACCTTAGAGTTTTAAAGCAACAACATTTACTGACCAGAGACGTTAGATGCCCATCAGAGTCATTGCTGGGACCAGGTGGGTCCATGACCCTCAGCTGCATGGGTCTAGACACAGGGCAGAGTCAGAAGGGATCGCTGACATTGTTGAAGATTGTGTACAGAAATGCTTTCTCCTCTTGGAAAACGCTGCATACTCGGGAACAGGCAAATTCTGAAAGATTCCTTCACCTCTTACAGGAGGGGTTCTCACCAGCTTCGTGAGTCAATCCAGTAATGATCGCCCTGAGTGTGAAGAGGGAGCGGGACCACAGGGTGCTCCCTTTCTATTCCAGTCCACCTTAGAGAACTCTCATCACGAGCACACCTTTTAAACTGTAGGGCAAGTCCTGAAATTTAGTCTCCAGGAAGTTTGTAAGCTTGGGGCATTCTCCCAGCCCCTTCTCCTTACTAACAATGTGCATGGCAAATGACCCTCAAGGATGGTAGCATCTGAGGCAGTCTGTTCTACCTGTATGGGCATTTTGTCTGAATGTAAATCCTTGTAGGTTTTGAGAGCTTGCTGCTCACAGAGGCCATGGATCCTCTGGAACTGGAGTTACAAATGGTTGTAAGTCAACCTGTAGATGCTAGAAAATGGTTAAGAGCTAACAAGCAGGTGTTGAGTCAAAGCCAGCCTTTCAGCAAGCAACCAATGCTCTTTTAACCACAGTTTTATTTCTCCAGACCACAGGTCTGTGTTTTGATTATTCTAGATAGTTTTAGCTGTTAACCTGACACAACCTAGAGTCACAGGAGAAGAAATATTCCTTGAGGTATTACCTTGGTCCATAGGCATGTCTCTGGAGGATTATCTTGATTATTGATTGAGGCAGGGGGTGGAGTAGTTCATTGTGGGCAGCATCATTCCCTAGGCATGTGGTTCTGGGCTGTATAAGAAAGCTACCATCCTTCCACACTCCTACATAGTTTCTGCCATACGTCTTTGGCTGTCTGTTCCCTATTAGAGGTGATGCTCTATAGGACAGTAAAGAGGGCTGCCTTTGGTGTCCTGCGTCAACATCCTTCAGTGGTAGATTGTGACCTGGAAGAGTAAGACAAAATAAAATCCTCCTCCCTGTGGTCAGTGGCTTTATCACAGCAATAGAGAAGAAACTAGAACAACTGTCATCTCTCATGCAAACATCACTGATTCCATAGTTGTTCCCCTGTATCCACTGCTGCATCTCAGGACCCAACCAACCCTGGATTGACAACACTTCTTAAAATTCTCATGTTGACTGAACACATCTACATTGCTGTCATCGTTGACCAGAATAATAAAGTACAACAATTTGCATAGTGTTTACATCACCATAGGTACTGTAATCCATGTGAAGACAGTTTAGCACACACAGTAGGGTACATGGAATTTACCTGCAGGCGCTATTGATGTTTTATATAGAGGATCTAAGCAACGGTAGCTTTGGGTGTCTGTGTAGGTTCTGATATCAATCCCCCTTGGATGCGAAGGAATGAATATATTTCATTTGCAAGTGGGGTTCTTTCTACCTGGTTCACCTTTGCTCTTCACTTACACATCCCCTGCATGTTCTTCCAGCATCACTGAGCTGGATACACACCCTCTCTCAGAGTCAGCGATGAGCCTCTCCCATGTCCCCCCACAGAGCTTGCTGCACACAACAGAACACCTCATGCACAGCAGTTTCAGCCGTGTCTTCCATCAGCTGCTGTGGAATGGTTTGAATGGTTTGCCCATTGAATAGTTTGCTTAGCATTCATTAGGTGGTTTGTCTCCTGACATTTGTCCTTGGGTGTAAGTAATAAAGACCTGATTTTCTCTCTCTCCTTTATAGGTGAGGAAGAAAAGCCTGGTCTCACATCATTAAGGAGCACAGGCACGCTGTTACCAGAGAGAACAGGAACCACAGTGTCTTGGAAATAAACTCACTTACCTAGTAACTCATGAAACCTCCCCTGTCCCATCTGTAACATTAATCTCTCCCTTTATTTTTCTTCCTCCCTGTGTTATAAAACAAGAGAGCCCTAATCCTGTATAACCCTCAAAGAGTAAAACTTGATCATTCTTCTAATTGTTTTCCATTTCTCATAACTGGAGCCCAGTTTTTGAAATTTGTCCTTACTTATGATAGAAAAATTCATTTCTGCTGTGTAAAAGTGGGTTAAAGCTTAAATTCACACTACTCGGTTTAATACTCAAAAAATACCCCTTTGTTTTCCAAATAACACATGTTGTGTGTGGTGTTCATCAAGCCTAGGTTTCAATTGTGATGCAAACTAGTAAGACTGATGATTTTGAATGAGTTTTTGTATTCCTATTTCCTTATTTGTTAAGTGGGCACAATCCCAGTCCACTGCAGTTCATAAGGCTGCTTCAGTGTTCAAATAAGAATGTTTTTTGACATAATATTTAGCACAAGGTAAATGTTTAAAGAGTACTAACTTTTCAGTTGTCATTGAAATGTTAATCCATACTGGCCAATAAACTTATAGATTTCCTTCTGTGACAGCAGTTCTCAATCTGAGGGACCTCCTCTACCAACAGAACTGACAGAGATGTCACTATTAGTATTAATGCACTAAAATATTTTGTCACAAGTATTCTCGTGTATAAGGGCACATTGTGTTTCATCATTAGCCAGTGAAGTATTGTAATCTGAATCAATAGTGGGCTTCTCAAACAAGTACTTAAAATCATAGTTGGAAGTAGTTTGAGGGTGTCCAAGTTAAGTATGTAAGCTGTATGACCAATTAGAATTAGAATAGGAGGGTCCGCCAACCTTGCTCAAATAACATGTAAGTCTAGGCCAGTCACATGTGTGTGTCACCTAATGTTTTAGGTCCAGAGGCATGAAATCTGCCTTACATGGAGGTCTCATGTTCCTGGATATGGGTATGCCCTTTCTACCCTTTTCTAAGAGAGAGTTCCACATGAATTTGGTAGGGGGTACTTAAGTCTGCCTATTTAAGCTGTAGAAAGTGGTGGATCATCCATATTGGCCAATAACCTTAGGCTATTCTTCAATGACAGCAGTTCTCAACTGTGGGGCACAAAGATTCTTTCATGGTTGCCTAACACCATTGGAAGACACAGATATTTACACTATGATTCATAACAGTGGCAAAATTACAGTTATGAAGTAGCAACAGAATAATTTTGTGGTTGGGGTTCACTATAGCATGAGGACCTGTACTAAAGGGTTACAGCATCAGGAAGGTTGAGGACCACCGATCTATGGTGTGGTCACAGCTGGTTTCAAAGTTGCAGTGAGGAAGAGGACTATATAATCTTTTCAACCACCAGACTCTCTGAGAGATGTTTGACATTGCCTAATTGGTTTGGGATCATCGTTGGACCTAACTCTTGCTCTACTGCTTACTAACTCCTTCCTTTATTTTAAAAATTATTCATTATAATTGTGTGTGTGTGTGTGTGTGTGTGTGTGTGTGTGTATGTGTGTGTAAAATGAGAAGACATCTTTATAGAGGAGTTGTTTGTCTCTTTTATGTGGCATCTGGAGACCAAACTGAGGTTGCCAAATGAACACAATAAGTAAGTATGGGTCTCTGCTCAGTCCCATAAATCTTCCTTAACTCTTAACTTCCTAAGACCCACATGGCATCTCACCTGTAACTCCCACTTTAGGGTATTCTCTTCTGGCCCATGAGAGCACCAGGCATGGCTTCATGACACACACACACACACACACACACACACACACACACACACACACACACACACACACACACACACACAGAGACATACCTCATACACATAAATTAAATAAATTAAATTAAATAACTTTATGATACATTTACTTCTCCCTTCTCCCAGCCCTCCCAATCTCCTTCTTATCCTTTCTTGGAGCTGGGGCTTGAATTCAGAGCATCATGAATGCCTAGAAAGTGTACAATTACGATGCTACATCCAAGCCCATGACATCTCCAAAGTACTCTGTACTATTATATTTATTTTACTTATTTATTTGCATGTGGTAGATATGCACTCTGCAAATATATGCGTGCGCGCACACACACACACACACACACACACACACACACACCAGAAGAACTGTTGGTTTTCTTCCTCTGATTGTTGGTTCTAGAACTTGAATCCAGATGGTAGACTTGGCAACAAGCTCCATTTCTCACCGAGCCATCTCACTGTCCTATGTTTTTATTAAAAAATAAGAACTTAGATATTGTAAAGATTGTACTAACAACGTTAATAAGTAAATAAGAAAGAAAAATTTCTCTCACCCCTATCTCACCCTAAATATCTCTCAGCACCACCTCTCCAATTTCAAGACAACCAGAACAATAGATTTATGTTGGTTGAATTATCTGCAACTAATCCAATGACTAAATAGAATATTCTATCTCAAATAGGTAGACAAACAGAGGCTCTGAGGTAATACAAGCATTAGGAGTAGCTGGTGTAATTAGGTAGAATTTTACAGGATGGCTTCTTATAAACAAGCTACTGGATTTTATGATGACAAGACACAGGATGAGCTATAAATACAGCAATAAAGAACTTTCACAGCAACCGACTTCATGTTTAAATTCTTCATCAGTTTGGGGTCAGTGCCTCTGTGGTCGTCTGTGCAACAGGGTAGAATGGCTTGTGCATAGGTTTGTTAAGTTTCATGTGAAGGTTTGCTGGCCATTGGCCGTGGTTTGCCTTCTATAATTTTGCATAGTGTTGGGATGACTTACATTTTCAATCGCCCTTAAAAATAAGCAACTGAAGTAGTTAGCATTGCCTGAATGACGGAGGAATCTAGTCACAGGCTGGGCACTTACTCAGGTGGACTCCAAGTACCTGACTTGGCGACACTGTTTTAGTCATAAGAGTTTCTGATCAAGTCCTTCCCAGTTGTCAAGTCCTTTCTTGCCCCCATCCTCCTGCTCCTGTCCATAGGGTGGCTTCACTGAAGCTCTTCAGAGCATTGGTTCCCAATCTTACTAACGCTGCATATGGCCTTTTAATACAGTTCCTCCTGTTGTAGCACACCCACCCCTAATCATAAAATTATTTTCTTGCTACTTCATAACTAATTTCGCTACTGTTATGCTATTGTTGTGATCATGTAAGTATCTGATGTGCAGGATATCTGATCTGTAACCCCTGTGAAAAGGTCTCTTGACTCCCAAAGGGGTCACCACCCACGGGTTGAGAAATGCTGCTTTAAAAGACAAGCCTGGGAGCTGAGTTTTCTTCTGTGCATTTGTAAGTTTCACATTCTCTCCCTTTCCTAGAAATCAAATTCCTCAGTGTGGGTTGCCTGTGGCTCTTCTGCCTTTCACAAGGCTTGTCCCATGAGGGAAAAAAATGTGTGTGAGGAAGGGAAGACCCCCAAATGAACATGTTAAGGTCTTCTCCCAGGAAGCAATCACCCAGTCACCGGAGCCACCACAGTGAGCATGTAACAATGCCCAGGGTTGGTTGGCATTGGGCATGATGAAAGGATGCTTCAGTTCATAGACACTATCTACGCATAATGCCCAATAGTAAATTATAACTCATTTTTCCATGATGCCCTAACCAAGTGGACAGTCTCAGAGACCACCAGACAAGTGTGAGCCTCTACTTCCTATCTCTAAACCCCGTCATTCCCTCATCTACCTCATTGAAGAAATTAAAGAAAGGCACACTACCCAAGGGGAAATTTTACATATACTTTGACCTAGAGATTCTCTATCCTAGGAGAACACTATATAGGTTAAATTACTTGGGATCATTTACATCTTCAAACACCTTTAAAAATAAGTAAGTACATTGCCTGAAAAATGGAGGAATCTAGCCAGAGACTGGGCACTTACTCAAGTGAATTCCAAGAACCTAACTTGGTGATACCATTAGACACCTGAGTATGGCTTTTTCTGAGAGTCTTAATTTAGTGGCCTGACCATTGTCTGTTCTATTTCTTTCCAGAATATTCAGGTTTTGAATTCCGCTGTGCATTATATCCTCATCTTTCTGTAACTAGCTATTTTAGTTGCTTTGTCTTCATTAGCCAGCAAGCCAAGGAGTTTGCTTTGCTAAGTAGCCAGTGCATTTAATCTCCATCACGGATGCCTCCAGAGCTCTTAGGACAATGTTTTAAAAAAGCCTTTACTATTCCTGGGGGTTATTAACTTACAGCATGATGGCTTAGGCAGTATGCAACCCTGGTGCCTACATGTTGCAGAATAATTAAAAAGGGCACAGACTGTTCCCATGCATCACTGCTCCATGCTGGGGCCTTGGTACTCTCAGACCTGGGCAGTCACTCCCTGGCATTAGTTCTGGCACCATAAAGCCATATAGAATTAACATTAATTTATCTCAGTGGTGGCTGGCTCAAGTGTGACACCACGCCAAGTTAAACCCAGCTATCTTCTAGCCCCAGAGGTCTCTCTGCTCCCATTGTTTGTCACCCTGGTCAGCTATGGCAAGCAGCTGGTCCCAGCTACCCAGTAATATCAAGACTCAACAAACTGTAACCCAACAACCAGATTTACATGTTAAATTCTCAATTCACAATACATCCACACAATGAACTTAAAACCAATTGATAAGGATATAAACTGCCCATCTAGATAAGATATAGTTTGCTCATCTAGACCCATAAAATTCTGTACACATCCATCCCTTAAGAATAGTCATAACAACTGTAAATGTGGGGAGAGATCTTGGCATCTGCCTACATGTTCTCTCTGCTGCTCCCTCCTTTGCTTCAGTCTCCTCTGCCTTTTCTCCCACCCATTCTTCCTTCTTGTCCAATGACAGGCCTTGTTCTATACTGTACCTACCTTTACCTGCATAACGACATCAACCTACACTACATATATTTTTTTCAATATTTTATTTTTAAACATTAAATAACGATGAGCATCTTTCCATAGGATTCTATTTCACAATGAAACTGTTGACAAATGTCTTTTGAGCAGGCTGGAAAGGGAGTGGTTAGGGTAATTGAGTTTAAAATGAGAATATACATACATATACACACATATATGAGTATACATACATGCACGTATATGAATCATATCTATATAGAGAGAGTATATATACATACATATAAAAAGAGTACAGACACATATATATTATACACACATATATATTATACACACACACTCATATAGATAGATACACACACACATTCACACAATCTTAGATTGTGTGGCTATCCACTGGAGTGTGTTGGACACCATTAAAGACAGTGAAGTCACTCTCTCTCAATAGCTTCTATTGTGGCAGAAAACACCATTCCTGTATCCTTATCTACTGCCTTTGGCTCTTACAATTTTCTCATTTTCTCTTCTGCAATGCTCCCTGAGCCTTTGGAAGAGTGGAGTATGATACAGATGTCCCATTTACAGCCACAGCCACTTATTCTCCTTACCTGAACCAGTTGTGGTTCCCTTTGTTAAGCACCAGATAGTGGTTCTCTGATGAGGCTTGAGAGATGCCTTTGTCTATAGAATTAAAGAGAAGTTAGTATGAATTGACTAAACACCATGTCCCACGAGCAGAGTAATAGTAATAGGTTCACCACATGGCTTATGATCTCGTCTAGGTATAAATGTTTGCCCTCGTAACTATGCCAGATATATCTGCTCCATCTTGTGGAGTGGGCATTAAACCTGAACAGAAAGCGGTTGGTTACTCCCCTGATGTTTGTCTATTGCACCAGTGGACACACATTGCTTGGCAGTCCTTCATTATTGCTTACATGGTGTGCAGTTGGATAATATTCATGACAACTTTTCTTCTCTGGTAGCATGCATAACACTTTCCAGCAATATGAAAACTAGACAGGAGTATGAAACTTCCAGGTTAATGCCAGCTTGATTTCTCTGTTTTATGAAAGAAAAATGTTATGTTTTCAGCAATAGGGTCTTAGGTTCAAGTTCTGGAAGGCATCTAAGAACAATAGCTTGTAACATTTAGGGTTTCATGGGACCTCATTGGTCAACAACTCTAATAGATGTAACCTTTTTTGTGTGTGTCTGTGTTTAAAATGTTAGAAAATAAATAAACAAATAATACCCATACAAATCAGAATAAAAAATAAACAAAGAAAAACTCAAGATACACACATTCCAGAAAAACACAAAGTCAGACACCGTGGTGTCTCCTTTTTTATTTGTGGCTTTTCCAAAGACCTTCATGTGCACCGTCATTAATTATTAATATGAGATCTCAAAGGTTTTGACACAGGCACACACTGCTAATGACTTTTCTCTTAGGATCAGCAGAGCTCTTAGTATGCCACTTTCACTTTCATTAAATTCTAATAACTTTTCAAATTCCTTTCTTGATACCCAACATTAATCCATGCTGATCAGATAGAATATGTGGTGTGATTTCAATTTTGTATTTGTTGAGACTTTGTGTCCTAATATGTCATCTGTTTTGGACAAAGTCACATGAGCTGCTGAGAAAAATGTATAGCCTCTAGTTTTGGGGTGTATTGTTCTGTAGATATTATTAGGTCTATTTGGTTTAAGATTTGTTTAACTCAAGTTTCTCTGTCTAGTTTTTCTCCTGGATGACTTGTCTACTGTTGAGTGTTGAAATTACCCAGTGTCAATGTGTTCCAATTTTAAATTAAGGTATTTGACCAACTTTCAACTGACTTTTGGGAAGGGTGACATATATGGCCTTGATTTCAGATTTCTGCAAGTAGGTATCCAGTCTTGCCGGGACCATTTCTTGAATAAGTCAGTTTCCCCCCTCCCCCAGTATATATTTTTGACACCTTTGTAGAAAATTAGGAGTCCATAGAAGTGTGAGTTTAGCTCTGGGTCTTTTATTATTTTCCATTGGTCTACATGTCTGTTTTTGTGCAAGCACCACACTTTTTTTTGGTCACTATGGCTCTGTAGAATAGTATGAAGCAGGCAACGGGATGCCTCTAGATGTATTATTTCTGTTTAGAATTGCTTTGGTTCTTTATGTTTTTGTGTTTCCACATGAGTTCTAGGATGTTTGTGTGGTTTTATGAAGAATATCTTTGGAATTTTGATGGAGAGTACATTGAATCTGTATGTTGCTTTTGGTAATTACTTCTGTCAATCCAGCAGTGTGGAAGGTAATGCTATCATCTAGTAATTTCTTTAATTTCTTTTTCAGTGTCTTCAAGTTTTCTTTATAGAGATCTTTGAACTCTTTAGCTAGATTTATTTCTAGATTTTTCTAGGCCATTTTGTATGGCATATTTTTTTCTATCTCTTTTTCTGTAAGATTGGTAATTGATGTATATAAAAACTAATAACTTTCATTTGTTGATTTTTTATTCTGCAAGTACCCCGACAGTGTTTCTTAGATTAAAAGGTTTATTAGGATAACTATGTACAAAATCATGTCATATAAAAATATGGATAGCCTAACTCCTTCCTTGAAACTTTTATCCCTTTTATATATTTTCTTAATTATTGCCCTTGCTGAAACTTTGATTATTATATAGAATAAGAGTGAGCATCCTGGACTAATTTGGGACTTTTGCAGAAATGGTCTCAGTTTTTCTGTTCAGCATACTTTGAATATACATTTGTCATATATAGCCTTTACTGTGTTGAGATATGTTATGTGTATTTTTGTTTTCTTTTTAAAAGAAGGTTTATTTATTATGTATGAGTACACTGTAGCTGTCTTCAGACACACCAGAAGAGGGCATCAGATCTCATTACAGATGGTTGTGAGCCACCATGTAGTTGCTGGGATTTGAACTCAGGACCTCTAGAAGAGCAGTCAGTGCTCTTAACCACTGAGCCCTCTCTCCAGCCCTATATTTTCATTTTCTTTAGGATTTTAACTATTAAGTTCTGTTGAACCACATCAACTTCCTTGACTGCATTTGTCAAGATGACCATGTGATATGTCTTTAAATTTAAAATCAAATCTAAATCTGGATTTTTCTTTGTGGAGGAACCATTACAACTTCTGTCTCATTGTTATGGGTCTGGATGCTTCGGTTGCCTTCTGGCTTTAATTTCACTAGGTAACATGCATTTATAAATTGAGTCATTGTTTCTAGATTTCCCAACTTGATGCATGTAAGTTTTTTTTTTTTTTACTGTTCTCTGATGATCTGGATATCATTAGAACATGTTGTAACTATGCCTCTTTCATCTCAAATTTTATGAATTTAGTGTTTTTTCCTCTTTCTTTTGGCTAAGAGCTCATCATTCTTAGTCTTTTCAAAGAATCAGCATTTTGATTAATGTTATGCATTTTTGCCTCGGTTATTAATGTCTGCCATAAGGTTTATTGTCTCTCGCCATCTGCCGCGTTTGGGATTGGCTTCTTGCTCCTCTGAGAGCTTTGAGGTGCACCCTTGGGTGGTGAGAAATCACTCGGATTGTTTAGTGCGAGAGCATACAGCCTTCTTATGACTACAATGCTTTATCACAGGGGTTCCGTAGGCTGCACTTTCATTTTCAATTGGTTCCATGAACCTCTCCAAATTTCTTTAAAGATCCACTGATTGTCTAACATGTATTGCTTAGTTTCCTAGTATTTGTGTGTTTTCTGAGGTTAGTCTTGCTATTAACTTCTTATTTTATTCTGCAATCATCTGATAGGATGAAGGGAATTATTCTGATTTAAAAAAAAATCTGTCAGGATTCACTTTTGTGGAGTATAATGGGGTCAGTTTTGGAAAGGAGTCCATGAACTGCTGAGAAGAGGGAACAATGGAATGTGTCATAGATATCTGTTAAATCCATGTTCTCTCCCGCATAATTTAGCGCTGAGATGTCTCTGCTGCTTTTTACACTGGAAGACCTTACTAGATAGATGCGAGAGTGTCATGTCAAAGTCTCCTGCTTTTATTGCGCCCAGATCTGTGTGGTCTTTTATGTCTATTTTTGTTTGTTTTATGAAATTGGGAACCCCAAGATTCGTGTTTAAATATTTCCAATAGTTGCATTCTCCTGGTGAATTGTTTCTTTTATTAACACACTGTGGCCCTCTTTATTACTTCTGACGAGCTTGATTTTGAAGCCTACTTTATCAGCCGCAGGGTTTTCCATGCCAACTCTCTGTCTGTGACTTTCATTTGCTTGGCAAATTGATTTCCAACCTTTGACCTTCAGTTGATGAATGGCTTTCTTAGCTATGTGAGCTTCTTAGAGACAGCAGAGAGTTGGGTCCTGGTTTTTATCCTATCCCCCAATTTTTTCATTGTTGACTTAAGGTCATTTTGCATCCAAGGATGTAACTGAGAAAGATTTGCTATTGTTTATGATTTTGTTGTTTTGGTTGGACAGTTAATTGAGGGCTCTTTTGTCTCTCCTCTGTAGGGCTAGTTGTTTGCTGGTTTGGTATACTAGACCTGACTGATTCTTCTCTAGTTCTCTTTGCATCTGTTGCTTTAATGTAATGGTTTCTTTTATTTGTGAAACTACCTTCTACCTTTTTCATTATATAATATTCTCCAACACTTTCTGCAGTGCTGACTTAACTGTCATAAATTACCTTAACCCATGATTCTCTTAAAAGAGTCTTAAGTGCCCCGTCTATTTGTATGGATAACTTTACAAGGCACAACAATATTGGGTGACTTATTTACTCTCAAGGCTTGGAAAGCATTATCCCATATCTGCTTCCTGGCTTTTAGGATTACTAACAGCAGGTCTGATGTTACTCTGATGTCTCTTCCTCTATATGTTAATTGGCACATTCCCCTTAGAGCTTTTAGCCTTTCTTCTTTGCTATTCCAAGTCTGACACCTTGGTGGGAATGGAATAACATGGTTGGAGTGACTGGAATAGGACTAACCGGGCATGGGCCTCCATGAGTAGAGATGGCAGCTGTGGGCATAAGGCTCATTTGTATAATAATGTACATATTTTCACATTCTTCTGAGGAATATCTTCCCTGTTAACATTAATGACCCCATGATAATCATTGACAGCACAAGTCCAGGAGGTAAAGGTGTGGCTAATGTCTTAGCAAAATGGTAAATGCTGGGACCTTTAGGACAGCCCTTGAGGCTGTGGAAAACAACTCTAAAACATAAAAGAACGCAATATGCATTGTATAAGGAGCTTCACAGATCTTAAAGGAACAGTGGCAGCTGTACCATGAGCCATCTTGTCATAAAATTAGAAAGACAGGCAGGTACAAGTGCAGGCAGATTGCTAGGTTCAAGGTCAGCCCGAGACAGCAAATTTATGTCCAGGCATGGTCAGAATGGTAATTCCAGGGCGGGGTCCCACCCAGCTATCTTATTGTCTGTGCTTGTACTTCCCGTCTCTTCCTAAGAGTCACGGGACTAAGGTCATGAGGTGTTGATTTATACGATAGTCCAAATGGAACCTGAAATAAATAACTGGATTGATAAGTAAAATAAAAAACTGGGCCTTTGGCCTGATTGAGATGACCTAGCAGAAGGAAACTCGCTTTCTTTAGAATTTTTTTCTAGTGAGAGCTATCTAGAGATCTCTTGAGAGGAAACACAGCTCTTCAAGAATTTTTTTTTCTAACAGGATTTTTGATTTTGGTGGAAAAACCCACAGAGAGTGAACACAGCTCTGGATTTTTCATAGCTCCTTTAGACTTTTCTCTAACAGGATTCTGGCCTCTCAAGAATAGATCTGACACAGCTCTTTTAGAATGTTTTCCACCATTCTCTCTGGATAGCAGCTATGCAGAGAAGGATGTTTGAAAAGCCAACGCAGCTCTTTTAGGAATTTTTTTTCTGGCTTTCTGATTTTGATTGGAAAAATCCAAGAATTACTTTTAGAATTTTTCTAACAGGATTTTTGACTTGGTTGGAAGATCCAAGAACTTTTTACGGCTGATTTTCTAACTTTGGTCAGGAAAACCTATGAGCTATCCAGAGAACTTTTAGAATTTTTACTATTAGAACTGTCTCAACCAGAGAGAGCTGTCTCCAGCAGAAAGCAAGTGAAATAGCAATAAAAAGCTGTTGAGAACGGAGCAGAACACAGAGAGACCAGTCTGAAAAGCTGTCTTGAGCAGACTACAGAGCCAAGAGCTATCTACAGAGAGCTGTCTAGGGAGTCATCTCGAGCAGAACACAGGCCGCCAGCTCGGATCTATGATTTGTTTCTCTGCTTTCAAACATCCCTTCGCTCAGAACCCCTCTCCAAGCTGAGGCTGGTTCTTGGCCACTTTAAACTTTGGATATTGTGATTACGGTATGCCATCGATAAGTTCTTCTCTGGCCATGTCCATTTGGGGCTTTAAATGCCTTCCAAGTTTAGATGTCTGTTTCTTTCTCTAGGTTTGAGCAATTCTTGACCATTGTTTTATTAAATAGTTTGTCTAAGCCATTTGGGGTGTGTGTGTGTGTGTGTGTGTGTGTGTGTGTGTGTAGTCAGAGGACAGACCACATTGTTCTTGGCCTTTCATCATTTGAGACAGGGTCTCTTGTTCTCTGTTGTGTACTCCATGCTAGCTTGTCTGAGAGTTCTAGGGTTATAGATACACATTATATGAGACTTCCTAGGGCTATGTGAAAAGACATCTACATATCTCAGAAAGGGCACTAATAACAGACCAAAGAAATGATTCCACCAATGACCAACTCTTGTGAAAGGAGTCAGTGAACTCATGAAGGGTCGCCTACAACAATATGGGTGAGAGGTGACTTACAGACATAGGAGGCAGAGACAACTACATCATTAAAAAGTTTGCCCCAGCCTGGCTGATGACACACGAAAGCTGCAATTCATACCTCTCTACAAGACTTGCATCCTGCTGGAAACTGGCAGAGACTTTTGCAAGGTTCTTGGTCGGTCAGAGCCTCTTCTCCCAACTGCAGCTGCTTGCTGTTTCCAGAATCTTAGGGACGGGCCTTTTGAATCCTGTTAGTTTCCAGTTTCCTGGTTTTGCTGGGTTTATTTGCTTTTTTTGAACATCATTCCCTCCAGGAAGGGGTTTATATCAATTCAGATAAGTTGCTACCTAACAGGCAGCTGCCACCCCCGCTCCCCAGTTTTATAACTCAGGTCTTCACATTTGCCTGGCGTGCACTTTGGCCATCTCCTCACTGTTTCCCTAGATGCGATTTGAATTTCAGCTCCTTCTCCTCCTCATGGATCCTCGGATTTCGTCTCTCAAGTGCATAACAGACTTCTTGGACGTTTTAGTTATGCTTACTGATATTTTTCTTCATATTATGTCTGTGCATACCACCATCTCGACCTTGTTCTCCATTCCTGAGGACGTTCATGCTTGTGTTCACTCTTGACTGCTGCTGATGTTTCCCAATATTTATTTGATTGATTCCCTTATTTGCAGAATTTCTGTTTACGTCCTTTTTTAGTGTTTCTACTTTCTTGCCGAAATTTCCCCTCATATCCTAAAACATTTCCTCTAAGTTAAGGAACCTTTCACCCGTTTTTATATCATTCTTGCCTACGTCCTGAACTGAGTTCATGAGTTTTGTTTCCAGGTCTTAAATTAAATCCCCTATCTGTTTATTTGAGTTGTCTATCTGGTCCTTGAAACTTGTTAAAAATAGGACTCTGCAACTCTGGAATATTTTTCTGGCATTTCTGCTTTCTCATTTGTCTGGTTGCTGTGAGGCTGTTGGATGGAGGGAGGGCTGTCATTTTCTTGTGTTTCTTTGCTGTGTTGTACTCATCTGCTCAGATATATTTACACACCACGTGGCTTTTCTCTCTTTTCCACTGGCTTTGTTTTTCTTTATTTTATGTGACTCCTCCTGGTGCCTTGTCTTCAAGTGGGTTTATGTTCACTGAGTAAGCCAGCTTCAGTGACAATTATAATGGTTTGACAGAAGTCCCAGTATTAGCTGCAGGAGAAGATACTGTACTCTCAGCTCATGTCCCTTATAAGGTTTGGAGATGGTAGGATTAGGACCTCTAATTCTGTCTGTCAAGACACTGCACCAAGTTCCATCACAATCTTCCTGTAGTCTGTATATCTTCTCCCTGCTACAGCTAGTGTGTGTGTGTGCCTGGCGTATGCGTGCGCATCGTATGTCATGTGTATGTGTGTGTGTGTGTGTGTGTGTGTGTGTGTGTGTGTGTGTGTGTGTTGAGGGAAGTATGTGAGCATTTGTCACCTTCCAGCCCCTTGTGCTTCTGCTGTCTGCAGTCCACAGTCTCTGTGTCATGGGGTCTACTACTCTGATCTCGATATACTAATTCCCTTTTTTTGCTCCCACCCACTTTCAGTGCTTCTGAAGGGCTGTGTGGCCAAGTTTCCCAACTCTAGTGTCCTTACCCTTTCTCTGGAGCTGCATCAGGGAGTTGTTGAGCCATTCTCCATTGGTGGCCAATTCCTGTGGCTTGAAGTTGGCTCCTGCAAGAGCCCCGGTCTCCTCCTGTAGTCTGGTTTAATCATACAGCACTTTACTTGTTTCTCTGGAATCTCGAGGGGGTGAACTAGAAATACCCAATGTCTGCTGGGGACAATTCAGTCTCTGGGCTCCCAGCAGTGCTCTGCTGGGTGTTGGAGTCCATGAGGCACATTCATCCCTGGCTTCACATCAGAGCCTAGCGTGTATACTGTGTCATGCTTGAAGCTGCCTGGCAGGGCATGCTGTGACCATGTTTCCTCATACCACCGAAGCCACAGACAGACAGATTCTCTGCAATTGTGTGTCTTTTTCATAGCCCCTTTCTACCTTTTATTTCTTTGAGGATTTATGAAGCTTTCCTCAATTTCTCTCTTTTGTGCATAAAGTCTATTAAAATGGAGAAAAATGGACTCTTCCTCATTGAGTTGGCTGTCTTTCCTGTTTGTCAACCCACGACTTTATTGAGCTTACCTCACGATGCTCTAGCAGACCTTTAGCGTGGTTATTCTCAGGTGAGAATAACATTCCCCTTTGCTCTGCTGGTGTGGAGTGAAGCTGCTTCCCTCACTGTATTTAATAATTTCTCGCAGCTTTTAAAATAGAAGACACAATATTTGCATGTTCTTTTTAAACCACTGCTAGATTTTCCTAGTGTTAACAATAGTTTTCAAGTAAATTTCTTTTGTATTTAGGCTCGCCCTGATGCTATCTATCATCAACAGTAACATTTCTTCCTTCTTCCCAAACTACATACATGTTCTTTTCATGCTCCTGGTTAGGTGTTTGCTTAGTGCCTCTATGTCGGACTTAAACATGGTAGTGACTGCAGACATCGTTATTCCCGCTTCTCCAATGAAGTCCTAGTGTTTCTCCATCCGGTGTGATTGGCAGGATGTGGGGACGGGCTGTATTTGTCATGTTTCCTGCCATTGTACTAGAAGAGCAAGACAAAGGCAGCTTGAGGAAGGAATGTTTGTTTTGCATGTGCATTCGGATTTTTCAATGAGGGTGCAGTTCATCACAGTAGGGAAGTCATCGCAGCGGGAGTGGGGCTGCTGGTCACACTGCATCCGTCCACAGTCAGGAAGCAGAGAGAGATGAACACGAGTGCTCAGCTTGATTTCTCCTTTCTATTCGGTCTGCAGCCCGTGCAAAGCTGAACCTTCCCAAGTCTATTATCCCAATCCAGAGCATCCCCCACAGGAATGCCCAGAGGCTAACCCAATGAGGTAATCCATCAAGGCCTGACCCTTGTGCACGGTATGGTATGATTTCGTCTCTTTGACCCAGTTCGAATCTTTGTCTTTCATAAGCTCTCAGTTCATTTGACTCCAGGCTATCATGCATCTTTGTATTGTTTTTCTTTCTCTTTTGAAGACGATGGGAAAAGGAGGAGACAATGCTTTGCAGGCAGAGCAAGGGTGCATGCCTCACATGCAGACACAAGGCTGTTACTGAGCTGTCTTCTAACTGCAGAGAAGTCTATAGCTAGCTTAATGCTTTCCCCTCTCAGATGTCTTGCTATCTTCTTTTAGCTAGTGTAGTGCTGTGTGTTCCCTCTGAGATGTGATGTAATTTTTTATATGCAAAGTCAAGTCATCTCTGGTATGTTTTCCTGAGTTATACCTTCCTATTTGGTTGTTATTGTTTTGCTCTTTTATTGTTCTGAGGTTTTCTTTAGGGGCAGCAACTTTACTGTGTCATCTCCTGTTAATTTTGCTCCCTTTTCTCAGTCTTCTCCTCCACGTTTGCTGGGCATGGTAGCCCTTTCCTACCAGGGTACATTTGGGTCCTGTGTCCTTTTACTGAGTCTTGTTTCATTCTGTTTTTAATTGTGTTTCTGAGGTCTCATCATATCTTTTTTAAATCCATGTTTGGGCTAATGGTTTCATTAAATGGTCTCATGCATGTGGTAGATGTCGGTAGTTAATAATCTCATGATGTAACTGGGTTGTTGTAGGTGATAGATGTTGATGGCATTGCTGACAAACAGACGTTGTTTAATAATAATGTATAATTATCCATATCACTCCATTATGTTGCATATTAAATATATGACATTTAGTACATGTCAATATTAAAAATATTGCTCTATTATAACAATGATAATTTCGCGAGTCATTTTCTGTTGATTTTCCTTTTTGCTAATGTGTCTTTCTCCAGATCTTACCATCGAACCTCGACTAATCTC